>NW_022196900.1:11548169-11624180 GCF_008632895.1 Mastomys coucha
GGATTGCAAATTCAATCATCAATAGGAGGAGAGGACCTCGGCCCTCTGAAGGTTCTGTGCCCCAGTGTAGGGGAATGCCAGGACCAATAAGTGGGAGATGGTGGGGTGGCAGGCATGGGGAGGGGGGAGGCAACAGGGGTTTGTTTTTGTTTGTTTCTTTGTTTTTTTTGGAGGGTATACTGGGAAAGGAGAAATTTACACGTAAATAAAGAAAATATAAAAAAAATGCAGACAGACCTCTGAAATATTTTGCAATGTTAAGAAAATGTATGTGTGCTATTTCCTAAGAATCAAAGAGCTGGGGTCATAGGATGCTGATTTATAAGATAATCAAATAGAAAACCTAGAGTAAAAACTGGATTGATATGTAATTTCAAAGTCTGGACCTGTGTTCTGCAGGACATGAACTATCCATAATTTATTTTGAATAAGTAGAGAACTGCTTGAGAAACAAAGAAACATATACACAACACACATACACTCAACACACACACACACACACACACACACACAAGCAAGCAGGACATAGACAGAGAGATCTCTTAGAAAATCAATCAAGCAGAATATAGACCGAGAAATGTCAGAGAGAAACAGACTGGACAAGCTGTATTAAGCAGAACACAGGTCGTTGGCTTGGATCCATGATTTGCCTTTGAGTTGTTCTTTTTGCCGCTCCCAGACATCCCTTCTCTCAGAACCCCTATCCATGCCAAGGCTGGTCCTTTGTACTATGAGAGAAATATATGTTATGGCTAGTTATGACTTTCATTTAAAGGGTTGAAATATTTGGCTTATGGATAAGACCAGTTTCTCCTAGTGTTCTAGATAATAAAATACCTGGGAGTGGGTACAGGGAGATTTTAAAGACCTCAGGTCCTTTGGGTCTACATAATGAGATCTAGAAAAGACTATTTAGAAAGACAAAATGAAAAAGACTTGTTAAGGAAAGTTCACAATTGCCTGGTTAGAGATGGTCAATGCATCTTTCAATAAAGTAAAGAAAGTAAGGGACCATGTGTAAGAAGTGTTCACTCCTTTAAAAGTCATTAATGTCTCACAGGAATATTGAAGCTGTGCAAGCTCTATAGTGAACTATTTAAAGGTTTATAAAATGAGATTTCTTCTACCAACTCATGGAATACATGGAGACTCACAACCAAACATTAGGCAGAGCTAGAGAATTCCTATAGAAAAATGGGAGGAAGGACTGTTAGAGTCAGGGGAGAAGAATACCATAAGAACCTGGCCCACAGAATCACTAATGATGGTTCATAGTGGTTTACAGAGATTGAGGAAACAATCATGGAGAATGTATAGGTCCGACCTAGGTCCTTTGCACATATGTAATAGTTGTGTAGCTTGGTGTTCTTGTGGGACTCCTAACGATGGGAGCAGGGGCTGTCTATAACTCTTTGGCCTGCTTTTGGGACTCCTTTCTTCCTTTTGGCTTGCCTTGTCCAGCCTTGATATGAGAGATGAGACTAGTATTATTAAAATACAATATTCCATGCTTGGTTGAGATTCTTAGGAGCCCTGTCCCTTTCTGAAGGGAAATAAAGGAAAAGGGCTAAATCTATGGGAAAGGAAAGATGGAAGAAGAGAAAATGGGAGGGAAGGAGGGAGGGGAAACCAGGGTTGGAATAGAATATATGAGAGAAGAAGAAATAAAAATGAAATAAAAATTAAGAAGAAAAAGAATATAGGAATTACAGAGTATGACATCTGAAGATAAATGGCATCATGAGTATTTTCTATCTGTAGAAGATGACTGGGAAATCAGACTTTAGTCTTTTATTTCAAATACAACTTATGTTAACAACAGTGCTTTTAATGAGACTTAACTCTGGTGACCTAAGATGAATGTTTGTTCCTATGGTTGACTTTTTCTTTCTTAGAAAAGGAGATATTAACTGCAGTCTGTCATACAGTTTCTGAGGTAGAGGATCTGCATTATAAAATAGGTCTTCATAGAATATCCCATTGAAGTTATTATTAGTCCCATTAGTAATAAAATAACATCTGATTTAAGTGTTGTTGCCCATTTACCCATTATGCTATAAAGTGATATATTTTCAAAAAATATTATTTAATTTTTAAAGATAGTATACACAGAAATTTATTCAAGGCTGATACTACTAAAACTTCATACACACTGTCTTTTCAATTTCTATAATATTTAATTTAGTTTTATTACTTAGGCTTTTAAAATTAAACTAAAAAATTCAAATTAAATTCAAAATTCAAATCTTATTTCTTGGGATTTTGTTTCCAAACAACCCACATAATTTTGGTATGGGGATTTTTATATTCTATCTTTCAGGACCTATCTCTGTACTATTATCATTTTGCTCAAGTCAAGATTTCGAGAATATAGACAAACTTATTTAGTGAGTCAACATTCTTAAAATATATGATAAGACTTTGAGAACCTCATACTTTCATATATTGCTTGCTGATTACCTATTTTTCTCTTTAACTCATCAATTTCCCCACACTCCCTTACTCCCTTAAGTTTCCTCCCAATTTCTTATCCTATTTACAATATTAACTATTGCTAATTATCATTACATATGGAGTCTAATATGTGCTGTCTATATGCTCATGAGTGTGAGGCCATAAACTGGAGAACGTCTACCTGTTATGAGCCTCACTCTTATAGAAAATTGACTCTTTCTCCTTGAACAGTCCTCAGCTCTCAGAATCACCTCAGCTAAAATTGGGGGGTTGAAAAGTGCTACTCTCTCCATGTTGATTGGCTCAATCTTTTGAAGAACTTGGGCAGGCAAGCAGAGGTGCTGTGATTTCAGGAATACAGATTTTCTGTCATATCAGGAAGACATTGTTTCCTCCTGATCTCCCTCAATTTCTGGTACTTACAGTCTTCCAATCACTCTGATGGCCAATGAGCCTTGAGAAGAGAGTGTGTTAGATAGATTTCCAATTTATGGCTAATAAGGAGCACATTTCATACCTTTTCTCTCTATTGTTATGTGACAGAAGCACAGAAGCTAAGACATAAAAAAGCTCTTGAGCTTTTTTTTTTTCAATAATGAGATATTAATAGTATCTGAGAGGGTTTTGTTCCCATATATTAGTCATTCACAAAGTTATTATTTTAGGTAACATAACTCTGGGTAGAGATACTTAGCATATAATATCTGTGGGGTACATAAGCATTAAGGAGATTGTATTCAGCTCAGAACACATCTCACATTCTCTCTTTGTACCTGACACACATTGTAACAGTGAAGAAGTGAGCATGAAGCAATGGACTTAGGTGCCTTAGAAGGCACATTAGATGCTATACTCCACAAAAGTAGCCTTTGCAATGTAATCTTAGCATCCCTTGTCATCTAAAGCAAATAAGTACTGCTAATTAATGTGATTTTTAATTTGTATAAAAAACTAACACTCACAGTTGGATAGACTTGAGATACTATTGTGAGGTACTTTTCATGTTTATATTAAGTCAATAGACCAATGTACCTGACACTTTAACTATGTGCTTCTATTGGCCTCTGTTCACCAAAGAGTTTGGTATCACAATTTTATTTAGAGAAGAAAAATGTTTTATTACCTACTTCATGTATATTGGGAATTCTAATATTTTAGTTTTACTGTGCTAAGAACAAATAGTATTAGTATTTCTTTATCTTTTTCCAAAGGAAGAGGTGGTGGTTTTGCTTCCTCATTTTCTACATGAGAGAACATCTATAATTATCAGGTTGTCATAGAACATTAATGAGAAAAGGACATGTAGGATTTAATTAAGATTATATTGTATTTGTTAGTGTCAAATTCCTACACACTGACTCATTGGTTTGAGTTTGGAAACAACAGTGGCTTAGTTGAGTCAACGAGTGTTTTAAACATTTGAACTATCTGTTCTATACAGGTTTTTAAAAGATAAAATAAAATTGTAAAATAAAAACAAAGGCTCTAGAAATCAATTATAAAAAATAAGAGAGGAAAATTCTGTTAAAGGGCATTTGTAAATGGGTCATCCATATTCATTATTCCTAGGAGAAACTACTTTATCACTCACAGTTTGGTAAGTAAAAATCAGCTAAGACAAAATCTCATACAAGAGCTGCTTGGTGGAGCCAGAAGCTATTATTTTATTGATGACCTGCCACCTGTCAGCGGTGCCCATGTGCTTGATTAAAATCAAGCTGTAATGAATGGCTGCCCTTAAAATCTTGGTTTTCTAGCATATGTAGATGACAATAAAGTTGTGAAAAAAAAAAAAAAACAGAAGCAGTGATACAGCCAGCCACACATGAAGATTTGTTCAACAGATTGTCAGGAATGCACTAAGTGACCAGAATTACAGAGATGACATGTGCTCACCAGCCTGAAACACCATGGGAGAGCATCTAGGTAGGACATTTAATTGTATTTCCAACCATATATGGTGGGAGACACATTACTAACATCTGAGGCTTTTATGCACTCTTTCCCAAAGTGTATAAAAATTCCATACAGTTCCATACCATTTAATTAGAATTTCCATAGAGAACGTTCTAAATTAAATGAACTGTAGTCAAACTGATGAAAACAAAACATCTGAATGTCTCACTGTTCATGACATCTTAGATTGATAGGAATTACTATACAAATATATAAAATAACAGCAATGCTGCATGGTCTTTTACAAGCAGATAGTTTGCTCAGGCCATGTATTTAGAGAAGACAATCTTTTTTTCACTATATATTTTTTGGAAGCTTGTTGAGAAGCAAATGGCTGTAGCTGTGTGGGACTGGTTTCTGGGTTCTCTATTCCGTACTTGTTTCAGTATTTCTATTTTTGTGCTGGTACCATGTGGTTGAGTTACTATGGTTCTTTTGTATAATTCGAAGTCAGGTACTGTGGTGCATCCACTATTACTTGTATGCATTGGATGTTTGTGTTTGTTGCTTTCCAGAGACTTTTGTGCTTTTGTATGAATTCTGTGTTTTTTCCTACTTAAGAGAATAATGTCACTGAAAATTTGATGATGGTTTATTGAATCTGTAGTTTGTGTTCAATCACAGCCATATTCCTATTACTAACTGCTGATCCATGAACATAAGGGTCTTCCCATCTTTGTTCAATTTCTTTCTTCAGTGGTTTATACTTTTCATTGGCAATATAATATTGCAGCCACTGGAACGATCTGGTTCAGAGAAGTTTACAATTATACAAAAATCACATTTGAACACGTTTTGTCACTTTATTGCTCTTGCATAGCTCACAAAAGACAACCATTTAAGCAAGTTACAATGGATCTATGCTTGAAAGCAATTGCTTTCTATTTTTTTCTTTAAAATACCTGTGATTCAAACATGCCATTTCTCGTTTGAGGGCAATGTACTTAAAACTGTTGATTGGCACTACTAAGGGTGAGACAAAAGGGGAAACAGATAATTTATAGGGAGAGATTGTGTTTCTTTCTGATTAAAAGTGAGCTAAACAGGAGTGCAGTATATTTGTGTTTTTCTACCTCTTTTACATTTCAAAATTAGTATAAAGTTTGTGTAGCTATTAACAGAGTAAGAGATTTCATTATGCACATTATAAAAATCCATTTCAGTGATTTGATTGTACCTCTCACTCTGATTCTACCTGTAGTGTGATTGTGCTCAGTTCTTTGTGTTTGTTCAGACAGATAAGCGAAGTAAGAAGCACAATGTGGAGACAAGGATGACTGACTGATTCTGACTTTCCATGGCAGGCTCTGTGAACCAAATGCATACAGAAGCCAGTACTGTGGCATCATAGTTTTGTAAAATGAAAAAGCTCTTTAATTTAAAAAAAGTGCTCATTTATTTTATATTTTGAAAATATCATATAATTTCATATTTATTTCTTTTCTGTCTTCCTTCCTCTTCTTACTCTTTTTTTCATACATGGCTTTGTTTTTTACTAATTCTTGTTATGTATATGTATACACACACACACCTATATGTGTGTGTATGTGCATTTGTGTATAACATGTGCACATATGATGATGCACATATACCTAAAGAAGATAGTCTTCCCCAGAGAAGAACATACACCAACTCATTATCCAATACCAACTGGACATGCCTGAAAACAGACACATAGATGAAATATTACAAAGACTGAGAGGATTGTATTTATGTGCTTAGGAAAGTGCTTTTACTGCAAGCCCCCCTACAGTGAGTCAGACAAGTGAACACCAGTCTACTCAATTGGTGAAAGAGTTAAAAAAAAACTCTTGTGGTTAATGGGATGTTTGTAACCAGACACCTCAGTAGCATAGCTGCAGTTTCTATTTCCAAATATACAAAATGGAAAAAAAGTCATCAAAATGATAATTTTGGCATATATACAACTGAATTATAAATGAAATAAGAGATAATTTATGCACAGAATTTTGGTATTTTGTGAAGTGCTGCATAAACATCAAATTTGAAAGAATTCTGCTAGTGGTTGCTAACATCTCTTGGATCACTTTGTCTCCCCCAAAACATGACATTATGCGGGTAAACAATGTATTTGTCAGGTACTGATATTATCAATTGTACTGGACAAACAGTGGAAACAAAGTTTCTTCAAAGTTAGATGATTGATAGCTATAAAATTTGCTTATGGTATATTTGCAACAGCAATTATACCTATACATATAAAAGCACACAAGCATGTACTGCTGCTGATTAGGTAGGACTGATTCTTGTGAAAAGAGGTATGTTTTTCACATTCACTTAACTTTTTCTTTCAGACACTCTCATTAGTGGAGGTCACTGTTTTATGAATGCTTCAGTGCACAAAGTTGTTTTTGGCTAGAATACAAAGACAGAACCCTAAGTTGAGATACTTAATGCCAATTCCAATGAACCTGTCCTTGGTGTAATTTTCACTGTCAGAAAAACAACATTAGCTGAAGCAGATTCAATTAAGTGAGAATTTAAATATTGATTAAGTCAGTAATTTCTGTGTTTATGTACGCTATTTATTATAACTTGTCTATAGTATGCCACAGAGTTAACATAGTAGTTATACTGAACAACGTACAACTATCTGGCTTTGAGTACTCCTTGCCCAGATGTCTACCCTTACATTTCCAATTATCAACCATGATAAAATATAATGACACAATGTTTCAAAGTGCTATATTGAGATATATCATTATCCCTTAAAAAAAAAAAAAGCTTCCTGCACAGATGCAGTAGATCTGCAGTTTATTCTCCATTTTGAACTCTTTTTTTGTTTTATGTTTTTATTTTTGTTTTTGTTTTCTGAGTCAGGGTTTCTCTATATAGCCCTGGCTGTCCTGGAACTCACTCTGCAGACCAGGCTGGCCTCAAACTCAGAAATCTGCCTGTCTCTGCCTCCCAAGTGCTGGGATTATAGGTGTGTGCCACCACTGCCCAGCCTCATTTTTAGTTCTTAATCGCAGGAAATCTCCATCTCCATTGCTTGCCTTTTGATCCCTTTCCCCTAAATGGGTTGCCTTGTCTAACTTCAATAGGAGAAGATGCGATGTGCCTATTCTTACTACAACTTGATATGCAAAGGGAGGTTTAAATCCATTGGAAGCTTCCCTTTTCTAAGGAGAATGTAAGGAAGGGATTTTGAGCAGGAGGGGAGATGAGAGGGAGAGACAGGGAGGAGAGGAGGGTGGGGAAGTTGCAGTTGGGATGTAAAGTGAATTAGTTAATTAAAAATAAAAAAAGTTTTCAATTGAAGTTGAATTGTATCATGAGGAAAAATTTGTAGGATCTCCCCCTCGACAGAGAACTATAGACAACTACTGACATTTGGGAGAATGAGTATTAATCTCTCCTAGGGATAAACATTCTCATTGGTTGTCCAGTGTAAAGTGTCCAGCCCTAAAGCCATGTAAATGGAAACAACCAAAATGGGATCATCAAATTCTGTGTGTGTGTGTGTGTGTGTGTGTGTGTGTGTGTGGTGTTTATGCACACATATAAATCACTAAGTTTAAAGTTTTAGTTGTGTTATATAATTCTTTACTCACTGCTATATATTGACAGAATAGGGATTTAAAATAAAGTTTCAAACTTTCTGTTAGAAAAATTATATCCTTTTAACTCAGCTGCTATGTAGGAAGTGTCTCAGAGGAGAGGGCCTCTGGGGCGACCATATGTGCTAGGTAATCTGCCTTGCTAAAGTGAGAGGATTACAAGGAGGAATGTGAGGTAGAGTCTGGAAATTTTTTTTGAGAAAATGTATAACGAACTTATTCCATTGCAAATCTAGATGTCCATGGACATTAATATGGAAGATTCATCGAAGAACTTCATCACTGCTTCTCTGTTGTGTGGTTTTTTTTTTTCACCACCATTGTCTGTGTGGAATGGTCTGGAAAACCAAACAGAAACATAGATATGATTCAAACACCACAGGTTTGAGTGTAACCATTAGTCAAGCTGAAATGGTCACATCTTAACTTCTAAAACATAAAGCAATGCTATCTAAGATAAAAATATGAAATGAACAAAGTTAAACATCTTAGTAGTACTCTTTTAGCAGACACTAAAGCAAAAGGGAGAAGCAGAGCATTGGGGATCAGCTCTTCAGTATCAAAGAATGAAGTATTTAAAAACTGGAGTGGAGGAATTTCTAGGCCATTTGTGTTTTTAAATTGATCTTTGCAAAATGAAAGTCGAACTTTGTGTGTTATTCATGATAGGAAGTAGTTTTACAAGTTCATTAAGCTCTTCACAGAAGTTATATTCCTAACTTTCAAAAAAGAATGAAGAGACAGAAATATATTTTCCTAAATTGTTATGTATCAAGAGGCTAACTCACATTTCTTTGAAAAGAAGTTCTGGATTATAAAACTGGTATGAGATTTTTGTTTTTCAAAAAATTCTCTGGTATGTCAAGGGTCAGATAAAAATGATAGTACTAAGTTTCTATAGCAAGGGATTTAAGAAGATGGACAGGGAGAACTTTCTCGATATATATATATATATATATACATATACATCATATATATGTTTATATATATAAACATACAAGTCATGTGTGTGTGTGTGTGTGTGTGTGTGTGTGTTTGTGTATGTTCAATTAGGATCAATGTGAGAAGAGAGCCTATTCAGGCAGGTAAACCCTGTTTCAGGGTCATTCCAGCCCCTTGATCAGTGATAAAGGTGTCATAATGTCAGAATTAATAAAACCTTTGATTTAAGTCAGTCTTTCAGAGGTACAATGACCCATATCTGAATCTGTATGTCTTCCTGTAAAGTGATATTAATTGATCAGCTCTAGCAGACATATCAAGTCGAGCAATTAAATGATATTCTATGAAGAAGAAAAGGAGAATTCGTTCCTTTGTGTCGAGTCCAAGACAGAGGATATGTTCCCATGTTATGTCTTTAGGTACATCAATGTGAGCAGCCATACTGCTAATCAGAAGAATATTTGATCTGTAGCTTGATTCTTACAGGTTTCATCAAGAAAAACAGCACTGCCACAAACATCTATAGGAAGGTTAAGACCATCCTATCAACACCCTTATTTCTTTCCATTATTACTGGTTGAATGAAGTCTTTGTTCTGCCAAGAAGCAATTTTTTATGTGGTATAGCAAAGAGACAATCCATTGCCAATAGTGTAAGAATTAGAAAACACATAAAGAAGTGCATTGATTTGATATTGGATTGTGCTAGAAGAAAAACCTTGGGCAAAACCCCCCAGCAAAATAAGTATGTCTATAGTTAGTGCTGTATAGCTTACAATAGGCCAAACTGCATTTTTAAGAACAACTGAAAGATCTACAGAGCAATCCAGGAATATAAAGACTTCAGTGGATGGCACAGGAATACTGTTATCTCAAAATAGATTTACTGTCTATCTGCCTCTCTGTCTGTGTCTCTCATTCTGTCTCCCTCTGTCTCCTCTCCCTCTATCCTTTCTCTTTTATTCCTTCCCTCCTCCATCATCATATTCTCTCTACCTCTGTATCTCCCTCTCCTTTTTTCTTTCCTTCATCCTCTCCTCACTTCCCTTCTCTCCTTTAAAACCTCAGAATACTGCCAACAGTCTATATTCTACTTCACCAGTAAACAGTTGAAACATGTTAGTATTTTCATTCAACTTGATCCATGTTAGGGCATGTCAAGCTAGTGAATCTACTCCTAATATTGCTATTGGAAAGTGAGCTTAATTGGTGCTCTGTCCTAGAACTAAGAAATCTAAATCTCTAAGATGCTGCTTTGGGTGGAGACTGGTTCCCTTGAAGAGAAGCTTTAGTTACTAAATGATCAATCTTGTAACAAGATGTTTGGAAAATAGTGAGCTTTGAAGGTGAAGTGTACGGTGATGCATTGAATATATTGAAAATGTATATTGAATATATATTTTCATTCAACTCTTAATAGTCTGCAACCAACTTTTAGTATGCTTATTGTTAAAATATGACACAGCCATGGGAGGCAAATGATGTCTCTAATACTAAGCCAAGTAATATATTGAATCTTCTTCTTAATGATCATGGTTACAGAAACAGTAATCCCCTGGCTTTAGGGAAATTTAATTTGTGATTCTGACTCCATGGTTCTAAGAAGCTATTTTTGCCCACTGTGCACTGATTTTGTGTTGAGAACTATCATCTGTTTTTTTGTTTTTCTTTTTGTTTGTTTGTCTGTTTAACTTTTTCTGTCAGGCTTTGGCTAATTGTACAATCTTGAACATTGAACTCATTCCTCTGAAAACTTTGTAGAACACTATCACTAAGTATTTGACTGTGTTAGCTCAAAATTTCAAATATTTAACCTTTGCCAATAAGAAAGATCAGATAGAACACTTGTGACACTGGGAATTGAAAATACAAGACCTACATGTCAAACTAATTACTTGTCTTTAGAGAAAGAATAGACTTAATTATATCTATAGGCATATTTTATCTTCTCTCATCCACTGAAAACTTTTATCAAAATTCATCTTTTTTAAATTTTATTTTTATTTTTTAGTATTTTTAATTAATTTATTTTTACTCTCCATATTTCATTCCTCGCCACTCCCATCCACCCTTCAGTTGCTCCACATCCCACAACTCCTCCCCATGCCCTCTGTCTCCACATGGATGCCCCTACTCCCACCCCACCTGACCTCTAAACTCCTTGGGGCCTCCAGGCTCTTGAGGGTTAGGTGCATCACCTCTGAATGAACACAGGTCAGAAAGTTTTCTGCTGTATATGTGTTGGGGGTCTCATATCAGCTGGTGTATGCTGTCTTTTTGGTGGTCCAGTGATTGAGAGATCTTAGGGGTCCAGATTAACTGAGACTGCAGGTCCTCCTACAGGATCTCCCTTCTCCTCAGCTTCTTTCAGCCTTCCCTAATTCAACAATAGTGATCAGCTGCTTCTGTCCATTGGTTGGGTGCAAATATCTGCATCTGACTCTTTCAGCTGCCTGTTGGGTTTTTCAGAGGGCAGTCAAGATAGGTTCCTTTTTGTGAGCACTCCATAGCCTCAGTAATAGTGTCAGGCCTTTGGACCTCCCCTTAAGCTGGATCTCACTTTGGGCCTGTTGCTGGACTTTCTTTTCCTCAGGCTTCTCTCTATTTCCATCCCTGTAATTCTTTCAGACAGGAACAATTATGGGTCAGAGATGTGACTGTGGGATGGCAACCCCATCCCTCACTTGATGCCCTGTCTTCCTGCTGGAGATAGGCTCTCTGTGTTCCCTCTCTCTACTGTTGAGTATTTCATCTAAGGTCCCTCCCTTTGATTCCTGAGAGTCTCTTACATCTCAGGTCTCTGGTATATTCTAGAGGGTGCCCCAAACTTCCTATTTCCTGAGGTTGCCTGTTTCTACTCTTTCTGTTGGCCCTCAGGGCTTCAGTCCTTTTCCCTCACCCAAATATGAGATCAGGTTCCCCTTTTACCCCACTCTCACCTACCCCCACCTCCCAACTTTTCCTCCTAGGTTCCTCCCTCCCTCCCCACTTGTGATTGCTTTCTTCTCCCTTCCAAGTGGAACTGAGGCATCCTCACTTGCAGACTTCACCTTGTTGACCTTTTTTGAATTCTGTGGACTGTATCTTGGGTATTCTGTACTTTATTTTTTTTGGCTAATATCCACTTATTAGTGAGTACATACCATGCGTGTCCTTTTGGGTCTGAGTTACCTCACTCAGTTTGATATTTTCTGTTTCTATCCATTTGCCTGCAAAACTAAGGATGTCCTTGCTCTTAATAGCTGAGGAGTATTCCATTATCTAAATGAACCTCATTTTCTGTATCCATTCTTCTGTTGTGGGACATCTAGGTTGTTTCCAGCCTCTTGCTATCACAAATAAGGCTTCTATGAACATAATGAAACTTATGCCCCTGTGACATGGTGGGGCATCTTTTGGGTATATTCCAAGAGTGGTATAGCTACGTCTTCAGGTAGATCTATTTCCAATTTTCTGAGGAACCTCCAGATTGAATTCCAGAGTGGTTGTACAAGTTTGCAATCCTACCAGCAATGGAGTAATGTTCTTCTTTTTCCACATCCTCACCAACATGTGTTGTCATCTGAGGTTTTGATCTTAGCCACTCTGATTGGTGTAAAGTGGAATCTCAGGGTTGTTTTGATTTGCATCATAATGCATCTTTTAAGTTAGGTATCTTTTCCTGTCATCATTTGGGTGGTGACTAGGGTACCTGTATATGATATACTCATAAAGACTTGAATTTCCTGCCCTCTTTGAAGTCGTCTAATGTATCTAAATTGATATTTAATAAAACTAGTAATTTTTATTAATATAGAGTTATTAGCTTCACCTCTAATCAGCTTTTGAGCAGAGACTGTGGTAGAGCATGAAGGATATTTGTAGCAAAGGGTAGTTTGGAAATAAATGGGAACATTAGGTAATCAGTTCATTTTTGAGTAGTTCTAGCACCTGTATATTATATTTATATCAGCTTTTGATCTATAGAAAACTTTCTATTATTTGGCAAGTTTTTCATTGTTGACCTCATTTATTTCAGATCAGAGGACTATTTGACCTACTATCTATGATTATATTCTACATGGTGTCCTAGTCACACTTACTGCTCTGTTGTCATAGGAACAGAGTTTCCAAACCTGTTCTGCCTTGGGGATCAGCAAACATATCACCATTTTACCACCTTTCTTTATTTCTGTCTGTCCCTTCTCAGGCTCCCAAGCACGTGCCAGAGTGGGAGATAGATTATTCCAATTCTCTCACTCTTGCCCAATAACTGCTTAGGTGTCTAGACATCAGTTACCACAGAATTTCATTTATCTCCTAATATAATTTTAGAAACTACTTGTCTCTTATCTTGAAATCTAAATTTTGATTAGCATTGTATCCTCTCTGATAAATATTATGAATTGTAAAGCATCTAAAATGTTATCCTTTTAACAACCCAGTAGATTAACTTGCTACTGGTTTCTGAAGAAAACCACCCCCTCACACACACACACAAACAAAACTGGTTAGAAATTATTGGGCTTTCAGAGAGATTCAAATGTACCTGTTAGATACTTATGCATAGAATGTGGATAAATGGAATTCTAATTTTAGGGGACATAAATATGCTGAATTGAATACCTGCTATGTTTTATTCTTGAAACAGAGAATTCTACCTTCCAAGATGTCCCTATTTGAATTTTTCTGATAAAGGTGAAGCTAATATCTTTCCATGAAGCCTGAATCTTTGATTTTCCAACAAGACTGTAATTATACTAGATAATGTATAAGATTTTTAAAGGATTCTTAAAATGGAAAGTAAAGCTTCAATAGTCTCTTGTCTTTCAGTCAGTTTCCAGATAATAAAGAGGACATTAGAGATGATGACTACTCTACTGTATAAATTAAGGTTTTATTTATTTGTTGAATATCAGCTTTATTTTTATAATCTCAAGTATCTCTTAATAACTTAACTTTACATACTTTAAAATTTGACATTCAATAAAACAATTATAAGTTGAATATATATATATGCACATATATATATATGTTATATACACATGTTTATTTCATTTTATCCAACAGATGGTACCATATGTAACTTACTACATGATTCCATAACTATTCATTGATGGCTTTACTATCTTTTAATCTTCATTGTCTTCTTTTGAGGGACCAATTGCTTTTGTTTTAATATTTAACTCGTCCTGACTTGATTTGTTTCTGTCTTCATTACTTTACATCTTGGGGTTGGAGTAATTATAACATAAAAGGGAATACTTACCTGTCTTTGAAGCCTGGTTGTTAGCAGGCCTTCTACATTGTACAACTACGTTAGGAAAGCCTGGGGAATAGCAAGAAAGGACAATGATGTCAATTATCTTAGCTTCTCATTATTTTTCAAAGTGGCAATAACAGCATCGCCTTCAGAGCGGAGACACTTTGATCATTTTCCCAGGCTTGGAAGTAGATGCTTAGTGACAGGCTAGCTTGATACAGTGCCATCCCATGGCAGGCAAGATTACTAGAGCAAGAGTCAATCAATAATACGAAATAAAGCACAGAAAAAGGGAGAGCTAGGGGCTTCCCCAAGGTGCCATGTAGAAAGCACTTTGGAATAGGATGAAAACTATTTGGTTGTCACCTGCCTACACTTTCCCAACAAAAGCTTATCACATTAAAAGATATCTACAAGTTACCTGAAAGCTGTATCTTTCATATCCAAATGAAGGGTATGACATTTCTATGCACAATAGAAACAAATACAACTAAATCTCTGTTGTCTAGTTTCATTTTATTACATTCAAGGGTGCTTGGCCATCAGTACAAATAATAGGATCCAGAAAATTTCTGTAGTAGAAAGCTACAGAAGTATATGTAGTTTAAGTATTTAGTAAAATGTGGTTCCCAGCACAAAGGATACATGTAAGAAAATTGTTACTCCTCATATTTAACTACATGCTAACAGGCATATGTTAAACTCAAGAGCAATTTTTATGTTAGTTAAAGACATAATTTTGACAACCAGAAAGAGGACATCAGATAAAGTAGGGCTGAACCTAGAATTATGTGAGGCCGAAGGACCGATATGTCTATGGGAAAATCCAGGAAAGGATGGGACAGGCATTATGAACCACATCTACAAAGGTAGCTCTGGTTAATTTTTCTTAGAAAAGTGAGAGGCTTATTACATAACTAGTACCCTCAGAGCTCCCAGGGTCTCAGCCACCAGCCAACAACTGCACATGGAGGGGTCTGATTGTTCTGGCAGCATGTGTATAGTAGAGGATTGCAAATTTGATCATCAATAGGAGGAGAGGACCTTGGCCCTGTGAAAGTTCTGTGCCCCAGTGTAGGGGAATGCCAGGGCCAAGAAGTGGGAGAGGGTAGGGTGGCAGGCATGGGGACGGGGGAGGTAACAGGGTTTGTTTGTTGTTGTTTTTGTTTGTTTCTTTGTTTTTTGGGGTGGAAACTGGGAAAGGAGAAATTTACATGTAAATAAAGAAAATATCTAATAAAAAATAAAATAAAGAATATCTAATATAAACTGTAAAAAAGAAAAGAAAAGAAAAGAAGACTGAAATGTAGAGAAACAAATTTGTCAGTATAACAGCAGGGGCTGCAAGAGCCTAAGTCAGTCCCTAGTTCCTCATGCTCTAATTCAAAATCAAGTGATCTTTAGTGTTCCAATATAAGCACTTCCCTTCACTCTCAGATACTTTTAATAAATCATTTTCATGTTAATATTATTTGTCTTCTACTGAAACCTTTTTGTCAAGTTGCAGACATTTAACTCATACCTCTTAATCTAGTAAAACCTATTAAGTAACAACAAAGGGATTATGAGTAATGATGGATTAGATAAAGAATTTACAAAAGTACAAAAGTTAGTATGTGACAAAAGCAAAAAAAATTCCTGTAATTATTTTATTCAGTATTTGTTTTTATTACATACCTTGGCACAAACTCTTTTACCATGCTACTGTCACAAGGATTTTTGCTTTTGTTAGTGAAAGTACAAAACATAAAATTTCCCTTTCTGTTTATTAATGTTGTTTTAAAAGATATTTTCAAGTGTTAATTGTTTCTATAAATTATGAATCTCATTTCTTTCTAGACTGAATAGTATTACCTTAGGACTCATATGCTGATGCCACTACCAAGAAAGATGCTGTGTCAATCTGTGTTAGAAAATGAGTCTTTCATTGCTTCTCCCCACTCAATTCTAAATGAATGTAAGACCTTCCCTATAGCCCCCCCCTTTTTTTTTTACAAGATTAGAGGTAACTCCTTGCCTATTTGTGATTGTTTTAATAATACTCACTTCTGCCTTCATTACTCAAGTATTTGCTTGCTGCCTCCTGTATGCTGGACACTTTGTTGAGAGCTGGGATGAGAGTGAGCCTCTTTGGCAAGTTTCACAGAGAGTCACCCAACACTTAGATGAATGGGATGAATTAGCACAACCTACAATATCATTGCTTTGAATGTGTGATATGCAGAAGAACTTGACCTCTTATTATCAGACTAAAGTATAAGTGGCCTGACTTTGGGGCTTGGCTTAATTCACCTCCTATGTAAGAAACTTGCATTGTCCTTTTAGATTTAATGTCATCTTTATTAAGAATTTCAACTCTGAAACACATCATGGTGCTTTACGAACTTTTAGATTATTCATAATATACTGTAGGATGTGCACTTGTTGGACTAAGAATAGGTCTATGTCATATGTATTATCTCATTTAATATGAAAATAGCATGTGACAGTCATTATTTCTAACAATAATGACTATTAATTTTCATTTGTCAGTTGTAAGTTACTATATTAGAAATTTTCTTAGGGGTTAATTTAAATTTTCCTAGGGTTTTCTACTATAAGTAATCTTATAATCCTGTCTTCTTCTGTTTGGGCTGCTACAACAATGTAACCTGTTTACAAGCAGGAGAAATTCATTTCTCATTCTGGAAATCTAAAAACAACAATCAAATATTCAGCATCTGCTAAGGACTCATTACCTGGCTTAGAAATGGTGCTACACCTGGTAAAAGGACCATGCCATTCCTCTGTAGTCCCTTTAACAATGGCAATGTTCCCAAGTCTCTATACTCATCCATAAAGACCTGATCACTTCCCAATGGCAGAGTCTCCTGTCATAATGATGATTACATTTTTGGAACTGTGAGAGTTAACAGAAATATTCAGACCCTAAAATATAGGAATAGAAAACCAGAAGTAACCCTTTAAAGTCACTTGCCTCACAAGAGGTAGCAAAATATTTTAACTTAGGCAGACTGGCTCCATGCACTGTCATCTTTACCACTGTGCTCCCCGAATCCCCAGATACACACTAATCATCATTTGCATTTCACAGACAAAGGAAAATCAAGGGGAACATTTGAATAACACATAGATGTTTACAAAGCTTGTAAATTCTGAAACTCAAAATTTCAGACTGATTAGTTTGTACTTTGAACTGGAAAATACTTTGGTGTATCTATCACAAAAAGAGAAACAAATAAAACCCAGAAGACACTATGAAAGCCCTCATTTATTAGAGGCAGAATGCTTTAGCTTTATTTTTCTCACTTGCTAATCATCTCAGTTTGCACCAGCTACCTGTGCTACAAGGAAGAAGATAAACTGTCTTTACCCCATTCTTTCGAAATGATGACTCTTTCACACTAGGTTCTCAGAAACTCCTCTCAGAACAAGTCATATCATTGAATACTGTTCTTATTTTCATTACCACTATGACACTTATTAATTTAATGCATGTGTCATAATGTCACAGATGAAACAGCTCAATTATTATTACACTTTGATAAAATGTCACAAAGTTCTACCATAGGTAGATAGATACATTTAAGTTCCCTAAGGAAAGGAGGTTTCCTTGGCAACAAGTTTAAGATATATAAAGTAAATAAATTAAATGCATATGAAGCCCAGCCCCTGCTGTTCATGTTGCTATCTGCTGGGACAGAGGCATTCCCAACACAGGGATCTGTTCAAGGTCATTCCTCCTCAGCAGTGGGAAATGGGGCTTGCATATCTGGCCCCCTGTTCTCCAGCCTGCTGTTCTGCTAGCCCAGTTGGACTGTCTTCCAGATGTTCATCTGTTAGGATGCTCCCCAAGAAGTGTTCAAAGTTCCCCAAGGTTCGCTTCAGCACATACAGAACAATTAAAAAAAATCTATTATGAGGGAAAGTGAGTTCTAACTCCATGAGGAGTGTCTTATTGAGCATTGTTCCTCAGGGAAGACATTTACATAGAAAAATATCCCAATAACAAACTATGCTGATGGAAAGCGTACATGCTATAACCAGCTCTGTCTGATTCAGAGCACATACCCTGGATGTCAATCAGTCTCTAAATTCTGTGTGTCTTTAAATAAATCTCTTATTCTTTTGTCCCAATTGCCCAGTTTTCATTTCCTGAAAAATATCATAAGAATAATCTCAAATCATATATGTGTTTGCAGTATGAAATACAATTGACCCAATAAATGAAACATACCAAACTCTGGGCTTACATGCATCATATGTAGAAGAATCATTTGTATGGTCACTTGAGATAAGGAATGCTTTTCTGAGACAATTATTTTGCTTTGAGTGGTAAGACATATTTCAAAGCAACTTTAAAATTCAGTAAGTACCAATGAGAAAATAAAATTCTAGAAAGAAGGGTGCTCTATGGATGAATAATTATACAGCCGAATGCAGGTCCCAAAATCCTGGGTTATTTATACTTTTTGTAGGGCCATCAGTTTGTGTATACTTTTCTTGTCAAGGCAAGCTTGGCTCAGTAGCTATAGGGTCATGTCCAAACCTGACAGTTTCTTGTTTATGTTGTAGGACTGACAAATTTTTTCTGAGTATCTCACATTGATTTTCTCTCATAGCATCCTCATCAGATGTATTCATAACTTTTCTTCAATATAATTTACAAAGCAAACCTCCACCATGACTATTTCATCAAGATTTATCCATGTCTGAATTTTATATTCAGGTGGGGATATGCACATCTTTGGTGTATTATACATCTGAAGACAGAAATGCCTGGCCAAACCAGAATTCAGTCTGGATACTGATGAATAAGACTGATATTGTAAGGCAAGTAACAAATGTTGTGGCTATAGATACGACACTTTACAGATTCAATTGATTAAAACGTCAGTAGTATGGATTGAATGGAATGATCTTAGCATTCATTTTCAATTAAAAACAAAAACAATACAGAGAAGTTGAACTTTACTCTGACATAACTTACTGCAACAAAAAAAGAAAAACTGAGTTTGGAGCCTAAATTGAGACCATTATGGTAACTCCAGAAAAAAAAAATAGTTAAGGGCATTTTAATGAGATCTCATTATAGTGAAAATACAGCTAAAATTATAGTACAAAAATTGACAAAATAATTAAAGTAGAAACTGTTTTGCAAACAATAAGAATAGACCCGGTAATCTTTAGTGCTAAATTATAAAGAATAAAGCTTGGGAGATGGTTTATTCATTCAACATAAGATGGAAGTACTGTGCTCACCCCCTTCAAAGAATGTTATTAAGTTGAGCACCAAGTGGTGCATCTGCCTTCTCAATACAGGTAAGAGAGGGACAAAAATCCATTGGACTTCTAGCCTACCCCCAATAAATTCTGTGAGGTCCAACTTCAATGAGAGAATCCACCTCAAAAAATATAAGATGGAGATTGAATTCAGCCTTTGTGCACTAGAGACATACACAGGCATGTGCATGGGAAGCAGCCCCACCCCATTTAAAGATTGTAGTGGTCTGAGAAGTAAGGATTCTTGTATTATTAAAAAAGCATAATTAAATGTCATAAAACTAAACTTTAAAATTATAGTAAAGGAATAAATCTCTGCTTAAGGTAATGTCTTAGTTAGGGCTTATACTGTTGTAAAGAGACACCATGACCAAGACAACTCTTATAAGGGCAACATTTAACTGGGGCTGGCTTACAGGTTCAGAGATTCAGTCCATTATCATAAAGACAGGAGCATGGCAGCATCCAGGCAGGAATCGTGCAGGTGGAGCTGAGAGTTCCACATCTTCTTCTGAATGTTGCTAGGAGAAGACTGACTTCCATGTGTTTAGGGGAAAGGTCTCATTGCCCACTCCCACAGTGACATACTTCCTCCAATAAGGTCACAGCACCTAATAGTGCAACTCCTTGACCCAAGCACATTCAACCCACCACAAATATAATAAGTAGAAAAGATTAAATCATTGATGTATATAATACAAATCAGGAAGGGACCCATCAAAGAAAAGGGCAGAGTGAAGTATGATCCATGTCACTAATTGCTGATACACAGAAGATATTTAATCAATTAATGGATATAATAAATAAACATCCTCAGTGATATCAAATTTTCTAGAAAATTGAAATGAACATTTCTGTCTGGCATAAATAATTAAAATGTTTGTTAGAATCAAGAGGAATATAAGGAGGAAGCAGTAAAAATATTCATTTGGTATGTTTGTTAAATGTTAAAATTAAAAAACTATGTCAATTATTTTAAACTAAAAGTCTAAAAAGAATTGAAAGAAGAAAGGATAATATGAAGGAAAAATGAAAGAAAGGAATTGTTAGAATCCTTTGTTCATTCAGGTTTTAGGTCATAGTAACAGAAAACAGTACCTAGCCTCCAAGTGTCTTTCAAGAAAAGATATTGAGTTGTATGATCAGGATTTAAAATGAATAAATAAATAAAATCATGAAAAAAGAGAATGTCTTGTTTTTATACACATCATTTTATAGTCCCATTCCATGGGTCTCCATTATTATGAGTGATAAACTGAGATCAGGTGAAAAACTGAAGTTTTAATTGGAAAATTATCTCTATCTCTGTATCTTCCAGTACTGTTTCTCTGTCTCTGTGTCTCTACTTCTCTCTCTGTCTCTCTCTGTCTCTCTCTCTTGGTGTCTCTCTCTATCAGTCTTCCTGTGTTTCTTCTCTTTTTCTTGTTCTTTTTCTCTCCCTTCCATCATCCCAAGGTGAGCAAACTATCAACTTCTAAGCATTTCTTTGGAGAGGTTCAGGACTAGATAAAGAACACCTTGATCCACATCCAAAGAGTCACAAGACAGGCAAGAGGTAAGAACCTATACTTTGAAATTGCTATTCCAGCCTCAAGTATCTTGAGAAGAACCAACTCCAGCTTAGAACCTGACAATAAGCTTGTAAATTATCCTAGTTCAGAACCGACCGCTAAGCCCATTCTAGATTTTAGACCCACAGAATTAACTAAGGTACGAGACATCTACTTAAGAAGACAAGACTAGAGTGATTTGCTTTGAAGTACTAGCTAGATTATGTAGCAAGTTATTGGCACTAAAATGAAAATCTACAGAAGATAATTTTTTTCAAAGTTACTAAACTCAATTAATTATACAAGTATGAAAAAATGCAAGTTATTGTACAAGCACGCTAACAATGTAATATAACATGATCATACAAAATGACAAAACGTTTATTACAGTTGATTTGTAGTAGCAATCGGTTAGCTTTCTTAAGACAAAAAAAATTGCCTAATGAAGTAGCAAAAAGATATTTGTGAAAAGTTGGTGAGCATATTTGATTTAACAGGTCTGTGGCTTGAGGCTGAGCTAGTTCATAAAATATTTTGTACAGATGAGTATTTGAATCTAATCTCTAGCACCCACATAACAAACATGGCATGAGTGTGTGCTGAGATACAGACCTGAAGAGGCATAGACAAGTAGATGGTTGGGGCTCACTGCTCAGCCTAATCTAATTGGCAAGCCCAAGTCCCATTGAGAGAACCAGTCTTGAGAAACAAGGTAGACAGTGCATAAGGAATGACACTGGAGGGGACCTCAGTATTTACATACACATGTACATGTACCCACACACACTTATATAAACACTAAGTATACTCCCTGGTTTTTATGCACAGAGGATTGTCAAGATGAAGAGGACGTTTTGTTAAAATATAATGTATTTCTATGTAGCATGGTGCTTGTGTGTGTTCGTGTGCTTGCTCATGTGTGTGAACATATGTTTGCATGTAGAGAGTAATGGAGGTATCCTAGTTACTTGAAGCAGACCACTGCCTGTGTAGGTGATTCTGGGCTACAAAAACAGAAATGTAACACAAAATGAGGATAATGGGGTCTCCTTTTGTCAATCTTCTTACTTCCTCTAGTCAGAGAGTCTCTGAATCTGGTGCTTGCCAGCAAGCTTACAGACCTTCTAGTTTCTGACTCTCTACACTAGAGTAATAGCATTTTCAGGTATGCCCATCTTTTATGTCATGCTGCCGATTCAATTAAAGTTTCCCATGCTTGCAAAACAAGTAGTCTTCCCCAATGAAGCATGTCCTCACAACGCATATGTTTCTCATGAAGTCACATTAATATCACTTGGCTTTATGATTTTGTTGATGTTGACAGCACAGAACAACTTAATCACTATCACTTTAAAAAGTATTCCAGGCATTGAGGATGATGAAGTAAAACAAAATTTTAGTTTTTTTTTAATTTGAAAATTAAATGAAATACATTAAGTTCAAATATTTAAGTGAATCATAAATATTAGTATGTTTACTTCCTGTTATAGTCTTATGAAAAAGTAATATTTCTAGAAACAAGAACTCTAATTTTTCAGAAACCAGAAAGGAAGAAGGAATGAAGAAAAAAGAAGAAAGAAAGAAAAAAAGAAAGGAAGGAAGGAAGAAAGAAAAACTGTCCATTGTTTTCACACAGGGAAGTCTTTCTTTATAGTGTACAATTTTCAATTATTATGTCATAAGCAATAATGATAAAGAATTTACAAAAGTGAGAATATAAGGTGAAATGTCACCAACAGGAATTTTACATGACATAGGAAAGCATGGCCATAGGTTCAGAGAAGAGTGAAAGGACATTTTCATGAAGCTGTGCTAGAACAGACCTGGAAAATAACCAGTTTCAACTGAAAGAAAACTGAAAGACAGTTGTGGAGAGGTCATTAGGAATGAACAGATCCCTGTGAGAAAGTGGATGAATAAGCAGACAGATGTAGCATATAAGACCTTATAAATCATAATTATTTAAAACTAGAGGTAGTTGTAAATACCGAGAAATGTAAAATTCTACATAAATGATGATGCAAAATTAGTAGTACTAAAATATATCATGACTTTTGACCATGTGTAATTATGACCTATTTTCCTCCCACATTTTATTTTATTTTATTATTACTTGGTTTATTTATTTACATTTGAAATGTTGTTCCCCTTCCCAGTTTCCCCTCCTCAAACCCCTTATGCCATCCTCTTCCCCCTGCTTCTATGAGGGTGTTTCCGGTCCCACCCATCCACTACTGTCTCACCGTACTAGCATCCTTCTATGCTGAGGCATCGAGCCTTCTCAAGACCAAGGGCTCCTCTCCCACTGATACCCAACAAGGCCACCCCCGCTACACATGCAGCTGTAGCCATGGGTCCTTCCTTGTGTACTCTTTGATTAGTAGTTTAGTTCCTAGAAACTCTGGGAGATCTGGTTGGTTGATATTGTTGTTCTTCCTATAGGGTTGCAGATCCCTTCAGCTCTTCCAGTCCTTCCCCTAACTCCTCCATTGGGATCTCTGTGCTCAGTCTGATGGTGGGCTGCGTGTGTCCACATCTGTATTGATTAGGCTCTGGCAGAGCTTCTCAGGGGACAGCTAAACCAGGCTCCTGTCTGCAAGTGCTTCTTAGCATCAGCAACAGTGTCTGGGTTTGGTATATAGAGATGGAATGGATCCCTAGGTGGGGAAGTCACTGGATGGCCTTTCCATCAGTCTCTGCTCCATTCTTTGTCCCTGCATTTCCTTTAGACAGGAGCAATTCTGGGTTAATATTTTTGAGAGGTGACTCCATCCCTCAGCTGGGGGCCGTGTAATTATGACCTTAAAATTAAAAGCTCCATGCTTCAACATTACTAGGGAGAAAGAGACACAAGTAAATAAGACGTATAGATGTAATGGCTGTACACAGGTAAAGGACAGACATAGCTCATTGGCCTTTATGCAGGTGTAAATGCAAAGTGTAAGATAAAAAGACATGGATGTATGTAGAAGGCTTTGATAAACATTAAAGTAAGATGATAGCTGATAAAACGCAGAAGATAAAAATGTGAGGGGAATTTTGATAAAAGCTTGAGATTGATACCAATTTTTTCTTACCTTGAAAGGAGTTGAGGTTCTGAACAATGCTGATGAAGAATAAATTGAAGTGGAAAGGTTATTTATTAAAGGACCAAAGGTCAGCAATGAAAGAAAGGAAAACAGTAATGTAACTTTCAATCTTTAAGAAGAGGAAAGACAAAGAAAAGCAAAATAAGTGACCAGAACTGTCACTCATCGGACAACAGAAACAATCAGCACCTAAAGTCCGCAAATAAGGAAAGGAAAGTGTTCATTTCGAAAGGAACCTGGAGCAGCAAAGAAGGACCCGGATTTGAGAGTCTTCTAGAGGAGTTTTTATGGTGTTTTTTACAGTTACCATATTTATGAATTTATTAGATCAATGTAAAAATAATATAAGGGAATACATTATGATGGTAGAAACAAGTATATATGAAATTGGAAAATAGTCTCTACCATGTAAAGCAAAGTCTTTGCATTTTTGCCATATGAGTAACTATTTCTACCAAGTAAGGAAAGCTGCAAATATATATTTAGATCATTCTGGGAACAAGTACAAATTAACATGGGAGTGGTGCCTCATTTCTGTAATCCCAGCACTTGGGAGGCAGAGCAGGAAGATCATGGGTACAATACCAGGCTCTGCTACATATCACACTTGAGGATACTTTAGGTTATAGGAGACTCAGACTAGTAAACAAACAAACAAACACACTACCAATGCCCTTCTACCTCCAAAAGACAATAAAAATAATAAATGCAAATTAAATATGAGCATGTAAATATCACTAATGGGCCAAACACTAGAAATTCAATAAATATCATTTTACCATAACATGCCATCAAAGATAAAAATAAAATGTTACCTAGTTTTGCAGATAATATCAATAAACATTCTTTTAAAATTGAAGAATAAGTAGGTAAAACCCCGTAAAAATGAGAAAGAATGTGAGCCAAAATTTTAGCTTGATTATGGACATACATAGAATTACTAATTATCTTTTGGTTGGTCCTCATAATACACATGAAGAGTCTTTATTTAAAAGGATATTTATGAATATCTAGATTATTTAATAAATTTAGAAAATCTATGAATATTTGGTGGGAACAAACTTAATAACTATATTATAATGTATTCCACAAAATGAAAATTTTTCATAAAGTTACATTATGGAAATATATTTTCTTTTTTCATTGGATATTTTATTTATTTACATTACAAATGCTATTCTCTTTCCCAATCCCCAGAAACCCCCTATCCCATCCTTCTTGCACTTGCTTCTATGAGGTTATGCTCCCATCTATCCACCCAGTTCTGCCTCCCCACCCTTGCATTCCCCTACACTAGGGCATAAAACCTCCACAGCAACAAGAGCCTCTTCTCCCATTCAGGCCTGACAAGACTATTCTCTGCTACATATACAGCTGGAGCCATGGGTCCCTCCATGTGTACCCCTCTGAAAATGGGTACAGTTGTTGTGAGGAACAAAAGCAGGCTGTGAAAATATGTATGCACATTGAACACATTTTGTTTGTTATTGTAGTGTTAAAGTTTTTAAATATATAGAATAAATTATAAGCTAAATATATCAAGTAACTATATATACAAGCTAAATATATTACAAACTAAATAAGTGATTTAATTTGGTAAGAGTTAAATATATTGAGAGTTTGAAATCTATTGAGTTTTTCCTTCTAATTGTCTAAAATGAGAAAGACAACTACTATGCAACCGCATTCAGAATTGGAGCTTCAGATACCCCTTATATCAGAATCTCTTTTCATATCAAGGACAGACAATGTAGTTTGAGACAGAACAATTGTAACAACTAAACACATAAAACTTTGGAGGTGCTAATCATTTCCTTGAAAAAAATATGAAATGCTTATATTGTCCAGAAAACAAAGAAATTACAGTGCTCATATTTAAAAAGGCTGTATATCAGCCGGGCGGTAGCACACACCTTTAATCCCAGCACTTGGGAGGCAGAGGCAGGTGGATTTCTGAGTTTGAGGCCAGCCTGGGCTACAGAGTGAGTTCCAGGACGGCCAGGGCTATACAGAGAAACTCTGTCTCAAAAACCATAAAAAAAAAAAAAAAAAAAAAAAAAAAAAAAAAAAAAAAAAAAAAAAAAAAAAAGAAAAAAAAAAGAAAAAAAAGAAAAAAGAAAAGGCTGTGTATCAATCTTAAACTATATTAGTATTTTCACTGGCCTAATGATGTAGGTCCATTGATAGTGTGCTTGTGTAGAATGTAGTAGGTCCTGAGTTGCTCCATGGCAGCACTAAAAAAACACATGCATGGCACTAAAAACTCATACCGATAATTCCAGGAACTGGGAGGTGGACAGAAGAGGGTCAGAATTTCAGTATATTCTCCAATCCTGCAGTGAGTGAGAGGCACTCTGCTATACATGAGAACCTGCCTTAGGTAATAACAGTGACAGTCATAATAATAATCACTGTGGTGTATTCACATATGTAGAGATTGATACATACAGTTCCAAAGATGGGAGATAGATTATAATGCAAACTCCAGATGACTAGACTCAACAAGGAGCTGAAAGAGTCAGATGCACATATTTGCACCCAACCAGTGGACAGAAGCTGCTGACCCCTGTGGTTGAATTATGGAAAGGCTGGAAGAAGCTGAGGAGGAAGGCAACCCTGCAGGAAGACCAGCAGTCTCAGTCTGGACCCCCAAGATCTCTCAGACACTGGACAATAACCAGGCAGTATACACAAGTTGATATGAGGCCTCCAACACATATACAACAGAGGACTACCAGGTCTGGGTTCAGTCAGAGAAGATGCACCTAACCCTCAGGAGACTGGAGGCCCCAGAGAGTGGAGAGTTCTCGTGAGGTGCAGGGTGGGTGTGGGGACATCCTCCTGGAGATGAGGAGAGGAAGTATGGGTTGTGGAACAATCAGAGGGTGGACCAGGAGGGGATAAAATATGGAGTTTAAAATAAGTAAGTAAGTAAATAAATAAATAAATACATAAATAAATAAATAATAAAATTTTAAAAAGAAGAACGAAGATTAAAAAAAGAAATGTACTAAATGATCCAATTCCCTACTGAGTTTTTGAGCCCTGAGAGTCTGTCTTTAGCATGACCCCATTCATTTTGTGAGACTTTCTATTTGATTTTTACATTCAAATTGAAACATAATTTTGGTTTCCAGCTTTCTTTACAATGGGTATTTTGTCTGGAATTCCATCTATGTTGTTCTCATTAGATTTAATTTTTATGTATTGGGTGACCTTTGGCAGAGACACACATTAGTGGGTTTTTGACATTGTCTGTGTTTCCACAGTGGGACTTGTATATCTTTCTTATTTTTAAAATTTATTTTTAAATAGTTTTTAAGTTTTTCTTCAATATATTTTGTTCATATTTTTTCCTAGCTCTTCCAAGATCCTCCTGCTATCCCAAACACCCAACCAATTTCATGTTCTTTTTTCTCTTTAAAAACAAAAGCAAAACAGAGTGAAAAAACAGGCACACAAAAGAATAGAATCTTTTTTTGTGTTGTCCTGCTACTCCTGAGCATGAGGCCTGACCTACAATGTAGTGAGATCTTTACTATCACTTCATTGAAGGAAAATGTCTCCTTCTCAAATAAAATATCTATTGCAAATTGATTTTATATTATTTTTATTATAATTTACTTTTAAAGAAACCTCAATTGAAATATAGGTTGATCATAATCTTCTCCTCCCCAAGTCTCTCCCGATACTCTCCCCTTCTCTACCCCCCAACTTAAGCACTTTTTCAAAAAACACAATAGGACCCAATACGATAACAAAGTCCCCAGAAAGCAATAAAACAAAATACCCATTCCACAAAGTAAATCACTAAACAAATGCACACATATAAAATCTGTGGAGTTATGTTCTGCTATGATCAAGAGATACATGGAAAATGAGTTTCATACAAATCTGAGGAGCTGGTTGCTCCAGTGAGAGGAGGGTGTCTCTAAACCTGGCAAGTGGTTCTACTCAGGTCCTGAGCTGCTCGAATGAATGTTTGTTTGTTTGTTTGTTTGTTTGTTTATTTAATGAGTGAGTGTATGAGAGAGAGGGGGACAGAGAGAGGGGGAGGGAGAAAGAACATCAGAGATAGAGACAGAGAAATATAAAAGGAAACTCACAATTATATCACCTAAACATTTGAGAGTTTCTTTTGATGGAAAATTAAACTTTATTTTCCATTTCAAATTTCAAATTACTCTATCCAAGAGGTTGATTTATAAAAATTTCTCACCTCTAAAAATTCATACTGATTAGTAGTTTAGAAGAAAAGTTTCAATCCATAGTTTTAATTTAAACCTGTGTGTAATTTATTAATTAGATATTTTCTGTATTTATATTGCAAATTTTATCCCCTCTGAAAAACCCCCAATCCCAACCCCTCTCCCTGCTCACTAACCGACTTGCTTCCATTGCTTCCCTATCCTGGCATTACCCTATACTAAGGCATCAAGTCTTCAGGAGACCAAGGACCTCTCCTCTCGTTGATGTCTCACAGGGCCATCCTCTGCTACATATGAAACTGGAGCCATGGGTCCCTTCATGTGTACTCTTTCGTTGGTGGTTTAGACCCTGGGAGCTCTGGGGATACTGGTTGGTTCATATTGTTGTTCATCCTAAGGGGCTGCAAACCCTTTCAGCTCCTTGTGTTCTTTCCCTACCTCCTTCATTGGGGACTTTATGCTCAGTCCAATGGATGGCTGTGATCATCCACTTCTGTATTAGTCAGATATTGGCAGAGCCTCTCAGGAGTCAGCTATATCAGACTCCAACCCAATAACAAAAGAACACACATGGCATGTACTCACTGATAAGTGAATATTAGCCCAGAAGTTCAGAATACCCAAGACTCAATTCACAGACCACATGAAACTCAAGAAGAAGGAAGACCACAGTGTGGATACTTCAGTCCTTCTTAGAAGGGGGATCAAAATACTCATGGTAGGAAATACAGAGACAAAGTTTGGGGCAGAAACTGAAGGAAAGGCCATCCAATGACTGTCCCACCTAAGGATCCAACCCATATACATTTAACCTGTGTGTTTTTGATTTAAGAAGTTATCTCCTTCCTTCAATCCCTCTATCTTCTCACCTCCCTTCCCCCACTCCATTCATTTCTTTCTTCCTTTTCCCCTTTCGTTCATATTCTCTTTCATTTTTTGGAAGAATAATTTTTCACAGTCTTTCTCTTTTTCTCTCTTTTAAAAAGTTTTAGTTAAAATATAATTATATCTTTCCCCTTCTCTTTTTTCCTTTGACACTCCTATATCTGTCCCTACAACTCTGCTTACAGCCCTGCATTCCTCAGTTTTATGGCTTCATTTTCCTTGAATATTATCAATGCATATATACCTGTCATCTATCTGTACATCTATCTAGACATCTGTCATCTATCTATCATCTATCATCTAGTGAATCTGATCAGTGTTGCTTTGTGTTTTGCAGAGCTGACCAACTTCTATAGGAAAACCATTTAGAAGGTTCCTCTCTGGGAAAGAATATTTCATTCCTTTAAAGCAGCTATTAGTTCCTGCAATTTTTTGTCTATGGTATACCCTTTGAGACTTCCTTCTTCTGTGCTATTATCTCAGTTGGTATTGTCATTGTTCAGGTATTGTTTAGACAACCATATTGTGAAAGGGATCAAGGTGTGTCTTCCTTGTCATTTCTAGCAGTTAAAAATCTCACAGCTGATTCCTGCTCTTCTGGTTTTTACAATCTTTATGCTTTCTCTTCCTCAAGGTTTCCTATAACTTAGGTGCAGACATTGTCTTGTATATGTACTTGCTAAGGCAGTGCTTTTCATGATCAGTCAATCTCTGCTTTCTGACTAGTGATTTTAGTAATGGTTGCTGATTTTTGTAAAGAGAAACTTCTTTGAAAAGAAGTGAAAGATAGTAATAAATTTTCCTATATGGTCCATAACCTCTGTGTTGTAGGATAATTTTTTTAGGATTCTAGTAATGAGTATTATTTCTCTTCTGTTTAAATGTCCCTGAGATCAGTTTGACAGCTATTGCTTACTTCCCAAATATGAGTCCACTATTGTACATTAAGACCAGTGTACATCCTGGTCACTGTGGTTAATAGGTATCAGAGCTGGATGGGATAGTTGGTTACTTCAATTTCTTGCAAGCTTGCACAGCTTCTCTGGTACTATGGCAGTTAGACTGCAAGAAGAAGAGTTTCAAATTAGATTCAGCTTTTATCTTCTGTGTCCTGAGTCCAAAGTGTGTAATATACAAAGTGTGTCGATAGTAATATGAAATTTCTGGCTCAGTATTTAAGAGCATGGACTACTCTCCCAAAAGTCCTGAGTTAAAATCCCAACAACCACATGGTGGCTAACAACCATCTGTAATGAGATCTGATGTCCCTCTTCTGGTGTGTCTGAAGACAGGTACAGTGTATTTACAGATAATAATAAATAGATCTTTAAAAAACTTAGTCTCTGAGTCAACTAAATAGTCTATATTGTTTTCAGAGTCACTTGGGCTATTTTATTTTGTGTGACAGAATCTTATTATTTATTCCATACTGGTTTTGAACTAATGATCCTGTTTTCTTTCAACTTCCAGGTTCTGAAATTATAAGCATAATTCAATAGGTGCAATTCTGTTTCCCAGCCTCATGAAAGCAATCACAGATATCAATTGTCTCCAGTCTTTACTAATATACAATAAATTATTCTGCTCCATTTAAGGAAGCAGCATCTTACTTCTTTGTAGCTTAGTGGTCAAGAGAAGAAGTATATAGCACATGCAGGTAGCAACAAAAGAAGAGTAGTTACTTTATTATTAATTAGTTACTTTTGAGAGTGATGACACTGCTACATAGACCTAACAAATCTATCCACTCTCTGTTAAAATGTTCAAGTCATTAAGTTGAAATTCTAACTTAATCTAAGTCCAGCCTTGAGATTATAATTTAGTTATATTACAGTTTTACTTAAACTAAGCACTGCTAATAAATTACCTAATTATAATAAATTATATCACCTTGGATACTGATTAGACAATATATGCTTTCACTTAGAGATCAACCTGTTATCTTTTTGGGCCATTCCATAAAAGATAGGCATATTATAGTTAGTTCATGACCTATGAGAAGATATTTTTAAAGAAAAACACCTTCCTATGTATTCCAACTTTCTAGACTTTTCTGGGAATAACTAGATTTCCATTTATGGTGATAAGTTCCACTTTGATGGCCTTAAAATATATATCTTCCATGAATTTCAGAAAACACATGTTTTTACTAAATAAATATACACTTAACAACTAGAATTTAGCTCCTCCAAAATCGAGTAACCATACAAAAGGATCCTGCCTGAGGGGTGTCTTAAATCTAGGTTCTCCAGAGAAATAATTCTCTTAATTATAAGGGATGCATCTAAGAAAAAGACTCACATTGTTATAGAACTTGAGAGGATTCAAGACCTTTAGGCACTAAGTAGAAGATTACTGGAGAAGAGCGGTATACATATTTTTATTTAGTGCAAATGCCTGAGTACCTGAACAGATTGCAGTAGTGTCTTCAGTGTGCTTCAGTGTGATGAACAAGACAGACTGCCTCAACTAGAAGACAGGCATTCACTGATGAGTTTTGTTGTTGTTGTTGTTTTGATTTTGTTTTTGTTTTGTCTTTTTATTTTATTTGACTGTCATGCTTTCAGGGAAATCCATCAACACTGCAGAGGATATACTGAATTGCTGAGATTTACAATTGAAATATTTATATATAACAGTCTTATGGATAATCCTAGAGTAATGCTAAACAAGTTAGCTGGGTATCTTACATCTTGCATCAAATTGACATCCAGAGGTAGGTCAGATTTTCCTTTTTTCAAAGTTGATTGTTTTTCAACCAATAATTTTGACATCTTCCCTCAACTAATATACTGTTTTGAGGTCTTGAATGTGCACCACAATTTTTAACTTGTGAGAGAAGAAAGTATGAGAATTAAGAACAGATTCTGCAACTAAATTTTGAGATGTGTGGCTTAATTAAAGTGAGTTAATAAGTCTTAAATGAGTGGAACACTATTTATTTAGGGCTAGCAATAAAAACTATATCATTAGGCATATCTTATCATCTCAACTATTATAGTAAATGCAGCAACAATTTTTTGTGTGTATGTTTCTACAGGCTTCATTAAAATTATCAAAAAATGTCCTATAGATAAGTTAAAGGTAGTTACCCTTAAAACATTAAGATATAAACCCAATATCTCTCTAAAGGATTTTCCCTCTTATCTAAACAATTTAATCACTCTGAGTCCAGTTTGATTAAAATTGAGTTATGAATTGTGGAAGAGTTTTGGTTGATTTAATGTGAATGTTTTCTGGTGTGAATTGATTTATAAAACTCTCAGGCCTTGCTATTAGAGGAAGTCAGAAAATGCTCAGGGCTAGGTTGTCCAAACCACTTTTTAATGAATGATGTTTCCCTTGCTCCACTGTGAAGATTTTGAGAGCACAGAGGATAGTGAGCAAATTCTCATTCCCTTGATCTTTTTAACTCTTGAGAAATGCAATGATAAATTAATGAAAATTTACATAAATTATAAAATACTTGCATAAATGCTAGTTCTTTTTCGAAGAAATGAAAGCACAACATTGAAATGCCCAAGCAAAATATGTAAAACAGCTGTTGCCTGGAGACTGGAAGTCTCACTAGACAATGTTATTGCAGCACACTCTGTTCTCTCCCTACTAGGGATGTAAAGAATTACTTGTCTTTTCTCCTAAGTAAAACTATGGAACTTCTATTTCTGTTTTGATATCCCTGAAGACATACTTTGATACTCTGTGAACTGTACACAGATTTAGTTTTTCTTTGGAGACTTACACATTCCTAGGAGTCTGGACATTGATCTTTTGGTATACTAAAGCCTAAGACTAGCTGATTAATGTGGGGAGAAGATGACACATTTAAATGCACCTATAGTGGTTCCAGCTTGGGAGGAGTAGGCATTACAGGAAAGTAAATACTTGATTGATAATAGGTGGATATTCCATGTTTTGCTTAGTCAAGAGACAGAGTTAGAGAAAGATATAAAGATCTCATTTTGCTGTGCTTTCAGATATTCACTATGGGTATATATGCAAATATTCATTATGGAATGAGGTAGATGTAATAAGACTATGATATTTTTTGTGTGATTCAGTTTTTGTATATTTTGCTTGTTGCTTGGATAAAGAAACTTGACACCCTGAGAATACTTGACCCCCCAGGAGTTCTGATAACCCCAGGCTCAGAGTTGAGTCCCCCGACTACTGCCTTCATACTTGACCTAACTGGGATCCCCCAGGATCCAGGGGATGTGGGAAATCCTGCCCAGACAGAGACATGAGTTCCTTTCAGTTCCCATCTGTGCCCTGGAGTAGATCCTGTGTTCCATGCCTTTCCACCCCACCCATACCAGAGACAGCTTGACCCCCAGGACTATTGACATACATAGGCTCTCAAGGGAAGACCCAACCCCTGTTCCAATACTGGGCCTAACTGGGATCACTGGTGCCCAGAAGACACATCTATGCCTGGGTTAGCACTGTGCTCCAGCCCCATCCACACCCCATTCATATTCAGAGACAGCTGATGCCAAGGAGTTCTGAAACAGCCAGGCTCACAGATCAGGTTCTCTAGACCTCCTTACATACTCAGAGACAGCTTGACCCAAGGAAGCCCAACATAACCAGGCTCACAGGAGGGACAGGCTCCAGTCAGAGACACCAAGGTTAGTTAATATCAGAGATAACCAAATGACCAGAGGCAAGAGCAAGAACTTAAGCAATAGATTACTTGGCATCAATAGAACCTAGTTCTCCCACCATAGCAAGTCCTGGATAGCCTAACACCTAAATCCCTTAAAGAAATACAGCAAAACACAGTCAAACAGGTGAAGGAATTGGACAAAACCCACAAGGATCTAAAAATGGAAATAGAAACATTAAAGAAAACACAAAAGGAGACAACCCTAGAGATATAAAACCTAGGAAAGAGACCAGGAGGTACAGATGCAAGCATCACCAACAGAATACAAGAGACATGGAGGAAATTCAAAAAGTAATCAGATCCTACTACAAAAGATAATACTCAACAAAACTGGAAAATCTAGATGAAATGGAACATTTTCTAGACAAGCACCAGGTACCAAAGTTAAACCAGGATTAGATAACCCATCTAAGCAGTTCCATAACCCCTAATGAAACAGAAGCAATCATGCAGTCTCCCAACCAAAAAAAGCCCAGGACCATATGGTTTTAGTGCAGAATTCTATCAGACATTCAGAGAAGATCTAAAACCAATACTTTTCAAACTATTCCACAAAACAGAAACAGAAGGAACACTACCTAAATCATTCTATGAAGCCACAGTTAAGCTGATCCACACGAAGTCCCAACAAAGATAGAGAACTTCAGACCAATTTCCCTTAAGAATAGAGATGTAAAAATACTAAATAAAATTTTTGCAAAAACGCATCAAAATCATCATTCACCATCATCACATAGGCTTCATCTCAAGGATACAGGGATGGTTCAATATAATGCAACCCATCAACATAATCCACTTTATAAACAAACTCAAAGGAAAAAAAACACATGATCATCCCATTAGTTGCTAAAAAAATCCTTTGACAATATACAGCACCTTTCATGCAAAAGATTTTGGAAAGAACAGGGATTCAAGGCACATAACCAAACTTAATGAAAGCATTATACAGAAAACCAATAGCCAAAGTTAAATGTTAAATGGATAGAAATGGGAAGTAATCCCACTAAAATAAAGAGCAAGGAATATATGCTCACTCTTTTCCTATTTATTCAATATACTACTTGAAGTACTAGCCAGAGTAATTAGACAACAAAAGGTAAAGGGATAAAAGTTTGAAAGGAAGAAGTCAAGATATCACTATTTTCAAATGATATGATAGCATACATAAGCTACCCCAAAAATTCCAGCAGAGAACTCCTAGAGCTGATAAACAACTTCAGCAAAGTAGCTGAATGTATGATTAACTCAAACAAATGGGTAGATTTCCTCTACACAAAGGATAAACGGGCTGAGAAAGAAATTAGGGAAATGACACCATTCACAAAAGTCACAAATAATATAAAATATTTTGCTGTAACTCTAAACAAGCAAGTAAAAGATCTGTATGAAAATAACTACAAGTCTCTGCAGAAAGAAATCAAAGAAGACCTCAGAAGATGGGTAGATCTCTCATGCTCTTGGATAAGCAGGAGGAACATAGTCAAAATGGACATCTCACCAAAAGCAATCTGCAGATTCAGTGCAAGCCCCATCAAATTTCAACTCAGTTCTTCACAGAGGTAGAAAGAGTAATTCTCAAATTCATCTGGAATAACAAATAAACAAACAAACAAAAAACAGGAAAGAGCAAACTATTCTCAGTAAAAGAACTTCTGGGGAAATCATCATCACTGACTTCAAGCTGTACTATAGAGCATTAGTGATGAAAACTGCATGGTATTGGTATAAAGGCAGACAGATAGATCAATGGAGTAGAATTAAAAACCCAGAAATAAAGCCACACACCTGTGTCCATTTGATCTTAGACAAAGAAGCCCAAACCATTCAATGTAAAAAAAAAAAAAAAAAAAAAAGACAGCGTTTTCAGCAAATGGTGCTGGTTCAACTGGCATTCAGCATGTAGAAGACTGCAAATCATTCCATTATTATTTCCATGTATAAAGTTCAAGTCCAGATAGATAAAGAACCTCCATATAAAGCCATATAAAATTCTGAATCTAATACAAGTGAAAGTGGGAAAGAGCACAGGGGAAAATTTCCTGAAAAAAACACCATTGGTTCAGGCATAAGATCAACAATTGACAAATGGGGCCTCATAAAATGTCAAAGAGTCTGTAAGGCAATGGACACTGTCTATAGGACAAGATGGCAGCCTACTAGACTGGTAAAAGATCTTTACCAACCTAATCTGACAGAGGGCTAATATCCAAAATATACAAAGAACTCAAGAAGTTATACTCCAAAGAACCAAATAACCCTATTAAAAAATGGAATACAGAGCTAAACAAAGAATTCTTAACTTAGGATTCTTGAATTGCTGAGAAGCAATTAAGGGAATGTTTAAAATCCTTAGTCATCAGAGAAATGCAAGTGAAAATGACCCTGAGATCCCACCTCACACCAATCAGAATGGCTAAGATCATAAACCCAGGTAACAGCAGATGTTGATGAGAATGTGGAGAAAGAGGAACACTCCACCATTGCTGGTGTAATTGCAAGCAGGTACAACTACTCTGGAAACCAGTTTGGTTGTTCCTCAGAAAATTGGAAGTAGTTCAATCTGAAGTCCCAGCTATAGCACTACTGGGCATAAATTCAGAAGATGCCTCAACATATAACAAGGACACATGCTGTACTATGTTTATAGCAACCTTATTTATAATAGCCAGAAGATATAAATCACCCAGATGCCCCTCAGTGGAAGAATGGATATAGAAAATGTAGAATACTTACACAATAGAGTAAGTAATTAAAAACAATGATTTCATGAAATTCACAGACAAATGGATGGAACTAGAAAATATCCAGAGTGAGGTATCCCAGGCACAAAGGAACTCAAATGATATGTACTCACTGATAAGTGGATCTGAGCCCAAAACTCAGAATACTCAAATACTCACAGACCATATGAAGTTTAAGAAGAAGGAGTATCAAAATATAGATGCTTCAATCCTACTTAGAAGGGGGGATAAAATAATCATGGTAGGTAGGGGGAGGGAGAGACCTGTGAGGATAAGAGGAGGTGGAGGTAATAAAAAAAAACAGTGGGGGAGGAGGGTCAGGTATGGGGAGAGACAGGAGAGAAGTAGTGATGGTAGGAAATTGAATAGAAATATGTAGCACTGGGGGATGGAGAACTGGGGTTAGCCACTAGAAAGTCCCAGGAGACAGGGAGGTGAGAAGTTCCCTGGACCCAACAGTGATAACATTAGCTGAAATACCCAACAATCAGAGATAGAACTTGTAGAGACCATCTCTAGTAAATAGGCACAGTGGCCAGTTGAGGGATGGGGTCATCTACCCATCTCAAAATTTTTAACCCAGAATTGTTTCTGTCTAAAAAAAAATGCAGGGAGAAAAAATGGGGCAGTGACTTAAGGAAAGACCATCCAGAAACTGCCCCATATAGGGATCCATCCGATCTTCAGACACTAAACAGGGATACTATTGCTAATGCCAAGGAGCATTTGCTGACAGGATCCTGATATAGCTGTCCCCTGAGAGGCTCTGTCAGCACCTGACAAATACAGTTAGAGCTACTCACAGCTAACCATTGGACTGAGCCCAAAATCCCCATTGGAAGAGTTAGTGGAAAGACTGAAGGAGCTAAAGGAGATTGCAATCCCATAGGAAGAACAACAGTATCAACTAACCTTACTAACTAGAGCTCTCAGGGACTAAAACACCAACTAAAGAATAAACATGGAGGGATCCAGGTCTCCAGCTACATATGTAGCAGAGGATGACCTTATCTGGCATCAATGGGAGGGAAGGCCCTTGGTCATGTGGAAGTTTTACACCCCAACATAGGGGGATTCTAGAGCAGTAAGGTGGGAGTGAGTGGGTGGGTGAAAGATCACCCTCATAGAGGCAAAGGGGAATAAGGATGTGATGGGGGTGTTACAGAGGGGAAATCAGGAATCAGGAAGGGAGACAACATTTGAAATGTAAATAAATAAAATAACCAATAAAAACATTTGGATAAAAGTAAAAATGAAAAAAATAGAAAATGTGTGTCAGAAAAAGTTCACCTGGAGAAGTTTCGCAGCTAATATGACTCTTCCAAAAACATAGGATATCTTTGCCTCGATGTTACTGGAATATCTACCAAGTTTAGTCCACCCTCAAATTTAAATGTCATGTGAAAAATAATAGTGATCCTCAAGAATCAATGGCCAAGGATGAACTCCTTTCTTGGATATGACATCCTTTAAATGTAGCTAATAGATCACACATGTGCTTGCTAGTAGACCACCCAATGAGGAAACACAAGCCTTTGTCCAAGGGCACCAAACATCCAGAGGCTGAAAGACAGGTATCTCATCAGTTGATTCAGTTACTTGTGCTTTTCTGATGCCCTGGAACTCAGTGATTTACATCCCCAAATAAACCCCAATCTTCTTACAGATTTACATAAGCAGAGGAAAGACAGGGTTGACCCGTTCTCAATAAGCCTTCAGTGCTTTAATTAGCCTATAAAGTCCTTCCTCTTTGCTAAGATCTATGGGGTAAAGAATGCAAATTCAAGCATATTTACCATAACTAGGAGAGCTACAAAGGCAGTGTCTTCTTAGACTTGGAAAAGAATGGGCTAAGAAATGTGGTGATATTGGCACAAGATTTGGCTAGAATGCTTTCAAGCATTTACTCTAGGAGGACGGTTGAGGTGCTTACCTGCCCTGTTTTAAGGGCTGTGAGTGCTCTTCTGAGATGTTATCTATAATACTGAAATGTTTATTTTTTTGTAGGAAGAAACACATTTCATGGTAAACTTGGAATTGAATATCACTGATAGCCAATGTACCTATTTGAAATTTTTAAATGGAATGCACACTCAAGGCAGATGAAGGCTGAACAGCTTTCTGCTATTACGTAGATTAAGATGCTTAGTGATCCATAGTGGGTAAATCTTCTCACTCATTATTGCTCTCGTTGTCTCTGAAGCCCATAGAAGTTTTTTCACCATTAGACAAGAATGGGATTTATTAGGCTCAGTGTAAACCAATGCCAGGCAAGTTGTCAAAAAAAGAGCTAAAAGGCTTTTGAAAGGTTGAGATCCACTTTCAAATGCTGGCTTCTTTTGTAAACCCACATTAAGGATACAGTTCTGATTAAGACATTGACATCTGGATGTGCCTAGTCTTGCAGAAACTTGATAAGCCAAGTTGGAGGACACCCAGGGAACAGTTCCCACCTGCTCAGAAGGGAAGGGGAGTAGAGATGGGAAAAGAATTGTGAGAGGTGACCAGGAGTGGGGCAGTGAGCAGGATGTAAAGTGAATATTTAAAAATAAGTAAATAACATTTTTAAAAATGAAAACAATTCCATACATGTTCTCTAGTAATGATCTTACACATCCAAGTATGATATTTAGTGGCTAATACTTGATTAAATGAGTCTTAAGCTGAGATGCACATGCACCTCTGTCATTGAGTTTCTCATATAGGTTCAGTTTCTCTCACTAGAGCCTTTCTAACTATATGAGGCTACAATAGATCTGGAAGAGTCAATTAGCTTTAATGATATTTTATATTTTCTTTGTTCTGCCCAGTGGGGGCTTAATATGAAATGTATTTCCATGGAAAGACAATGTTCCCAGCCTGAAATGTGTTGTCAATGATGTCATTGTATTCAATACATGGTTGCCTATACAAAGAGTACTTACTGACCCTTTATATATTTTCATATTTATTTATTTTTATTTTATTATTTTTTATTTCATTTCTATTTTATTTATTTATTTTTATATTTTGGTTTAGGCTGGTGAAGTACAGATAATAACAGTAAGATCACTAGCTCCATCTGCTAGAGTTTCACTATCATTGAAATGCTAGGAATGATTGTATGAAACAAGACTCACTTTAACTAGAAATCATGATCATGTTCACGGGTCATGGTTGTTTTACATGACACATTCAGAGCTTGTCATCCCTTTCTTCCCTTCTATCAAAGACTTAACCAAAAAAAAAAAAAAAAAAACACTTAACCAGAAATAGATTTTAAAAATAAGTCACATTTTGGCGGGGGTAGGGGAAGGAGACAAGTCCACTTGTTGAGAAATCTGGCAATGAGTGTTTTCTGCCATTTGACACCTGATTTATTTTCTTAGAACATATGGCTTCAAAATCTACTAATTAAGCTGTAAATTGTGAGTGAGGAAGAATATGGTGTACTCACATTATTTACATGAAAGAAAATGTCATTATGAAATTCATCACTTTGCAGATTTGAACTGTTGTAATGGAAACTTAAAACAGTCTATATAACCCAAGAATACCTTTCTAAATTGTCTGGGGATTGTTAGTTTCCCATTTCCCTGTTTTTTTCTGAAGAGGTGAAGCCAAATTTTTGACACAAGTGTTCTGCTATCCACTGGAAAAATTATTTCTTGTCAAGGAAGTTTGCTTTTGCTTTGTATAAGGCCAGTGGGTTAGCAAACAGTCTATGATCCCTTATCCTGTTTCTACAAAGCGTTCTCCAACATGTTGTCCTGGTAGAGTTGAATTCAAAATGACTTCTGCATTCTTTGCACCACTGTGATATTATTAAAGTAGATTTTTGCCTGCCTAACTCTTCAGTGCAACTTTTGTTTTTATTGGTAGCTCCATCAACGAAACCTTATGACTTCCTTTGGCAAATGAGAGCTATAGAATTAATGTGAATCACTTAAGGATCAAAATTATTATAGACTTTCATTCCTTTCTTCTAGAAATCAACACTGATCAGCCTGGGTTTTACAATGTGCCAGAAAAACAAATGAATGATGATGACACAAAGGATGAGTTATTTAAATGAAGCATGAATTATATATTAAAGTTCTGAGACTTGGAGGTGCTGACGTCCCATTGTAGATCTCAGCAAAGTTTAATTCATATGTGCCTGTGTCTTTAAAATGAAAAAAAAAAATCCAAGAGTACAGAGTTGAAACAATCATATGTCCCTTCTATGGTTATATCCGAGAAACTGGCCAGAGACTGCTTTAAGTGTGTCATGCCTATTTTTTGACATGTTTATTCAAGGCTGAACATTGTTTCTACAAAGCCTTTTAAGTAACTGATAATCAAGTTACAATCCACAGATCCAGAGAAGCTAAGTAACAAGGAAGGGTCAAAGGTGTTGGGTCTCCCAGGGCAGAGGAGATAGAAGAGATTTTGCAGGTGGACTGGGATGTACTGCTGTACTCACCGATGACTGTCTAGTACAATTGTTATCAGAGAGACTTCCCCCTGCAACAGATGGAAGGGATCTCCATGGGGTACCTCCCTTCAGAGCTAAGGAAACACCTAGGAAGAGAAGAAAGGAGGGATTGTGAGAGCCAAAGGAGAGAATGATCTGTAAAATCAACTAAGCAGAGCTCATGGGGATTCATAAAGTCTAAAGTGGCAATAATGGGGCCTGTAAGGCTCTGAGCTAGGTTCTCTGTATATACGTTATGGTTAGCTCTGTGTTTGGTAGCAACTCTTGACAGTGGGAGTGGGACTCTGAATCTTTTTGTCTACTCTTGGAAGTATTTTTATCATACTGGGTTGCTTTTTCCAGCCTAGATGTGAGTTTTTTCTTGGTTTTATGGTAATTTTCTGTGCTATGTTTGTTGATGTCACTGTGAGGCATGCTCTCTTCTTGAGGGAAAGGAGGTATCTGGAGAATAGAGGTGGTACCAGGCACCTAGAAGTCAAGGGAGGTGAAACAGCTATAAGGGTATAGGACAGAAAGAAAAGTAAATAAAAATAAATTATTTAAAAAAGAAGCAACCTATGTGATAATACTTTATAGGAAAAGTCATTTAAGACATTTGATCAAAATGGAAGAAAGGGATCTAGATAGATCTTGGTATACAAATTGATATCACTCAGTTAATAAAATTGCAATGGGTGGTCTTCCGTAAAGGAGAAGAATCCAGAGTTCAGTTTTTTAAAGTTACTCTCAAGAGAAACTCTGATTTATTTTGAATATATTAAGACTTAAGCAAATTAACTCAGGGAATGCTCCTTGTTTGTGTCAAGTGGTGCCATGATGGTAAAAACAGCCAGATTGCACATCAGTGATTGCAGAGATAAGCAAGAGTGGCCTGGGATACTGAGCTGAATTCTACACTACAGATGTGTTAATTTATAAGAAATGACAAGCTCTCCCATCTCTGTAGTTCTCATGAAATACTTCATAGGGATGGGCATTTTGAAAAGAAGATGAGTCCTTCTATAATAAAGAAAAGAATATCATATAATGAAATAAGAACAATTTTCCTTGTTCATGTTAGTGCATGAGACCTGAATACCTTTCATTTGATGCAATTTATTCATGTATGGTAATGTCATAACTGAGATCAATTGATTTCCTCTATCTCAGTGCTGAACTAATAAATAAATCTACTTTAACCAGTGTCATCTAGATTATTTTTGGTGCAACTATTCTATAGGTTTTCTGTTTTCATGTCTATGTTGATAAGACTAACAAAGTCTAATTGTACTTAAGATTTATAATCCAGAAAATATTTGAAGATCAAGCATCTCTCTCTATTTTTGTGTGTGTGTTTTAGTGAGGAAAGAAATATGAAGTGTTCTCTTCAACTTAATGCTCTGATAGAATCCACTGTCATTTTTTTCTCATTTGATTTTTGCAAACTTCCATGTTCCTTCCTTATGTTTTAGTTTGCATTCTGTTGCTATAATAAAACACTGAGCAAAAGAAACTGGGAGAATGTGCATTTCATTTTATAGTTTATGGTCCATCATTGAGAGAATCAATGGCAAGAGCTAGAGGCAATAACATAATTGAGGTTTCCTCTTCCCAGGTGACTGAAGTTTGCTCCAAGTAGACAATAACTAATAACTAATCAGTATACTTCATTTTTCTTCTCTTCCCTTTTCTTTGATTTATTAACCACATATGATTATTCTGTATTCTGTAGTAACCCAAATAAATCAAATCTCCCCAATTGTCTGTAGCATCAATGTTTCTTTCTGTTAATTTTTTTTTTTTAGTCTTTCAAAAACATGCATATTAAGGGAATAGGAAAATTACTCAGCAGATAAAGATCCTTGGCACCAAGCCTGACAAAATGAATTAGATTCCTAGGACTCATATGGTAAAAGAAGATATCTCAATAACATAAATTGTTCTTTCACCTCCAAATGTGTTTCATGCTATGTACAATAAATAAATAAATAAAGTAAAACATAAAAAAGGAACTTTTAAAATATTTTATATATGCAAGATAATATCAATTCCAACCCTATTTAAAATTATTTCTGGTGGAATTAGAATTCTAGTAGAGATTATGGGTATTATTCCACATAGGACTTAGTACTAAAGAGGCAGGTTAAAAATTATGCTTTTTCATTAATATTCAGTACCATGGAAAATATTAATAAATCATTTAAAAATTCAGTTAAGAGAAGGACATTTTCTGAGTTGTCAAATCATACACATTGATAGAGGTAGACATCTTCAGGTTGATAGATAATCAACATAAACACAGAGAGATATTAAAATGTAATAGGCTTAAGTATAGATAGTAATGAGTTTAAAGATATATGTTTATGAGAATATGTGTTGATAAGAACAAGACATAAATGACATAAATTAGGTTTGCATCAGTTTCTATACCATTATACTACAAGAGAGTATAGTCTACTATAAGTTTGTGTTTTATGTAGTTAATGTACTTCATTTCTATAATTATGGAGTCATAGCTTTTATTTTTTTAAAGATGTGTATTTAATTGGGGAAATTGTTTTAATGAAACAGTGTTCTAGAAATACATTTTGAAGACAGTAGATAATTTTAAATCTATTTATAGTGTCAAACTATATATATAATATAAATCATTACCAACTCTCCATAATGTGAAAGATTTTACCTTGAAGACTTACTAAGTACTCATCAAAATTGTAATTTTCTCATGTTCACTACAAACAAATGAATTTTATACTTTTAGTAACAGCTAGTTTTCAGTGCTGGTGTTCTGACTTGGACTGTTTGACTAATGAGCCAGCCTTCTGCTAGTCCATCAAGATACTCCTATTAGAAACCATGGAACTAATCACAATGACCATGTTAATGAAAACAAGCAGGTTTCCCATTATTTTCTGTTAAGATTGATTAAGGAGACTTTCACTTCTTTTATTATCTGATCTATGATTTATATCTAAATATTATAAAAATTTTTTAGTATGTGAAATATTACAACTTATTTTCCCTTTCAAGTCCTCTTGGTTCTAGTTGATCTTCAGTAGGCTAAGTTGTTTAATAATGTTGACCTAGTCTCAAGGAAATAGTCTGAACAATATGTGGTGCATAAATAAAAATAATTGAACTAGGTCTCACTATTCTATCGCAGTTAGCATGGGGCATATGATATAGTGTAAAAGATTGATTTGAGTAAAGCTCCCTATTAATAACTACAGTGGAGGACAGATACTAATCAACTCAATTTTCTTCATTTATCTTTTAGTTCATTTCTCTAGAAAGAACAATATTTTGGTAAAAGTATTTAGTCATTTCAATGACCTTTTAGAAATTTTAGTTTTGTTCTTAAACATGCACAATATATGATATAAAATATTCACTTTGCAGAAATATTTATTTTATTTTTATTTTAGGGCACATTTAGTGGCTGATCTAGTTAATTCTTTAGCAATAATTTTTCCAGTTTATATAATTAATTTATAGGTTTTCATTGTTGTTTGTTTGTTAGTATCTAGTTCTGAGGATAAATTTCAGGGTCTTTTGTGAGAAAAGCAAATTTTCTTTCACTGAGCCATACCCATAAATCTATGTAATTAATTTTAAAATGAAAGCTTGATTATATCAAAATTTAAAAATAGTTCAATAGTATTATGAAATGCCTTCTAGAACATCAGTTCTATCTAAAATAATTGTGGAAAGAACATTCTCTTTTAGGTTGGTTATGTTCAGGATCATCCTTTCAAATTTAATCAACCAAATGTTAGTACCATATATAATGGATACATGAAATCAATGCAGTGTGGACCCTGCAGTTTCTAAAGCAGTAATGTATGCATGGAGCAATGTATATTATTAGGCTATTATTTCCTCTGACTGAATATTTCTTCTTACCTCATGAAATGCAATCTAATAACCTTTCACATTTAAGATAAAATTGTCAGCACTTAAGAAGGATGCAGAAGAAATTCTATTATTTATCTGTGATTGAATGAACTACTCCTGCTGAGGATCATGTCTGAGGACTAAGTAGGTTAAGGTTCATCTTCATTTGTCATTCTCTGACTACATTATGACCTAGTCAAGACATCATGTATATGTTATTTACTGTTTTGCTATAGATCACTCATGGGATTATGAGCTGTATCAGGGGTTGTAAAACATATCTGTGTCAGTGCCATCTGCTAATGGCATCATTTAACCCAAGCTTAACATTAGCACACCCAATCAAGTGGAGCAAATGACTAAATAAATTCATTCAGATAGAAAGGGATGACAAGTTTCTAGACCAACATACTTCATTAGTAAACAACCCTCCATCATTCCTCATGGATTATATGGAGGGAGTGGGAATACTAGGGACAAAAGTCACTTCAAAGGACAACTCTAAGACATGGAAGAACATATGCTAATATTCTACAAGTGTGGAGGATTTGTTTTAGAATCTACTAATGCAGATATGTGTGAAAGGGCAAAGGGGAGGTTAGGACTTTGTATCATGATGAACGAGAAGTCTCCATACTGCTTTCTACAAGCATGTAGAACACATAGACTGTTCTTTTACAAAGAACTTTCTCAGCACACCATTTTCTCCTCTTACTGCTTTTGAAGAGTAAGGGTGTTTAAAAAAAAAGAATCCAGGGTTTTTACGTTTCCTTGTCCAAAATACCCAGCATGTCATTTCTGTATGGAATGTTGAGTTAGGGTGCCCTCTAATGTCCTCTTGTTACTAAAGTGACAGACAAATGTTTAACTCCAGAGGCATAACAAGTCTGGCTTCTGCACTGGAATGAGTTCCACCAAAGGAATCAGCATTGAAGGACAACTCCCATTTCTTTGCTTCTTTCTGTCCTAAGAGGTAATTTCCACAATATCTGAGCAAGGTCTGGTGTGGGGGATGCAATGCTAGATAGAGCACAGAGAAATAAAGGAGACCAATCAAACTGCCTTCTTTGATCTATAAGTGAAATCATTGTGCAGCGATTTTTGTATGCAGCATTGCGACTTGGTGCAAAACCAAGTGAATTTTTCCTGGTTAGTAAGAAACAACCAAGCTTGCAAGGCTGAAGTGCATATTATTCTTTGTCATGTGAATTTTTATTAAAAGTGGAAAAGAACTCTAGTTCTTTGTTCTAAGACAAAGACCAATGGAAATTTTAGATGAGAAATTTCACAATCTGACTTCCTTTACTCTTTTTTTTGTTTCCTGAACTTGCATTAATTTAATTTCTCAAATTTATTTTTCTTAAATAACTGCTACTCTCTATTTGACATATTTAAATCACCAAATATGTCATGTATCATATAGAAAGCTTCAAGATTTATGAAGCATCATCTAAAAGCAAGAATCACATATAACTTGAGGCCATCAGATGACTGGACAGATACTGCATTTTTTTATTTTGTTAGATAATTGACCTTAGGAGGAATGAGATTATCAATAGCTGATGATATCTTCCTATAGCATATCATGATGCTTTAGTAAGAATCACTTCACTGCATACTAACATATTCTAAGTTACACTGTCAGTATAACTTCTTTGGGTGTGGATATTTTCTGATGCCACCTGCTTTTATGAATTGTCAACATATGCATTAGCATATGCATTGCACATGCTCAAGCGCATACTCTCTCTCACACATACACATACAAACACTGTAGTTGTTGAGGTTGATTGCATGATTATGGCAAAATGATGTAAACAGAGATTCTAATGACCTAAATCCCTAAAACAAAGGTATACTTAAAATCTCTCTGGAAATCTGCTGCTTTTCAGAGATACTCTAAAGTAGAAATTATATTAATATGTGTATATATAACTTTATTGGTTTTTCTTCCAAAGAATAAGTTATACACATCAAGATATAAAATAAAACTTTATCATCTTTATTAATATATTATTCTGAAAGGCTGGAGAATTTTAGAATTTTAAAATAAGAGCATTTAATAGAAGTGCATCAGTAGAAATGTATGCTGTATAACCTTTACCTAAAAGGGCATGGAGGGCCACTGTAGCCAGCCAGGAATGTAGACTGGCCAGTTCCAGGAACCTGGCTAACTCAGAGCCTCAGGGCTCTGGTTCCCGAGACCTGCCCCTCCTGATTGATACACAATGAGAGCTGAACTAGGAATGAAGGTCTACTGGTTTATGAGGCTCTCCTCCCTGCCAACTGGTAGATGAAGATTACATTCCTAGAATGAATATGTTCCCCTCCCTAACTGACTGAATACCTTGGGTTAGAATTCCCCCTTACTCCCCCTGGTTTGTGGTTTTTCCCTTTAAATACCCCTTACTCCTTGTACTCTGGGTCGAACTCCTCTGGCTTGCAAGGTTACGAGATCGACCCCGGGACAGGCCTATCCCAAATAAAACCTTATGAGCTTGCAGCAAGATTGGTTTCTCGTGAGTTATTGGGTGGTCGTGTCATCCCAAGATTTGAGAGAGGGTCTCCCAAGCTCCGGGGTCTTTCATTTCAAATACGAGATGGAAAATAAAATAGTAAAACTGGGGTCACATTTGGAAGCTGAGATCAATCTCTGCTTTCTGAAGTTTCTTATGAAAAAAATATATTACTCACAGCCATAATGAATTTATAGTATTTTAAGAATAAAAGAATGGACTGGAAGTTAATAGTTTTTCTTATTATTTTTCTAAGATCATTTGTTTCTCCCTGTGACATTAACCTAAAGGATAACTCAGTCTTTGAGACAGGCTTTCTTTGTGTAGCCCCAGCTGTCCTGTAACTACTGGCCTGAAACCCCCAGAGGTCTGTTTGGCTCTGCCTCCTGAGTGATGAGATTAAACGTGTGCACCACCCCCACCCAACACAAAATATATTTTAAATGTTGTGGCTTATTGAACTAATTTTATATCCAGGTACTTTGCTGAAGTTGTTTATCAGCTGTAGAAGTTCTCTGGTAGAATTTTTGTGATTGTTTATGTATACTATCACATCATCTGCAAATAGTGATACCTTTATTTCTTCTTTGCCAATTTTTATCCCCTTGGTATCTTTTCCTTGTCTTATTGTTCTAGCTACAATTGTGAGTACTATATTGGATAGATATGGGGAGAGTGGGCATCTTTGTCACCAATTTTAGTTGGATTGCTTCAAGTATCTCTCCATTTAATTTGATATTGCCTGTTGGTTTACAAATAAATTGCTTTTTATTATGTTTAGGCACAGGCCTTGAATTCCTGTTCTCTCCAATACTTTTAACATGAATGGATGTTTTGTTTTGCCAAAGGGTTTTTCTTCATCTAAGGATATGATCATGTGATTTTTGTCTTTGAGCTTGTTTATATAGTGGATTATTGCCCCAGGCCAGCTGATCTGGGCCTCCCTCCACCTGCAGGAGAAATGAGGTTCTAGTCAGGTCAACAAGGCATAGGCGAAGAAATGATGGCAGAGACAACACATGAAGTACAGGATCTGAATGTATTTCTTAAAAATGGCATCAGACTTTTACAGTCATTGCAAAAGAGAAATGATAAATCTGGCAGCTCAGCAGTTAAGGTACATCTGAGGCCATCTAAAACACACTGGGTCTAAAGCAACAGCTAACTCCTCTGGACTGGTGCTGCATCTCCGGGCCCAAGCGCTCTGTGCCCAGGGGACTGCGGACTGCATGAATCTGGGTCGTAATCCATCTAAGTTCTGGTTCTAGTCAGAGCACCAGTGCGAGTCCCAGCTCAAGTCCCCAAGTGTGAGTCCTAGTGCTAGTCCTAGTGTGAGTCCTCGTGCACAAAGTGAAAAACAGGCTTATATGGTATACAGAAAGCAAGGCAGATGACAAGAGTCAGGTAGGCAGGTGACAGTCACATCAAGGTCAGTAGGGTCTGGTAGCCAGGTGTGAAGCAGGCAGAAGAGCTGTGGAGCCCTCCCTGCTGGGGCTATTTTGGTATTCCTATGCTAATTCTCTGGTTCTGCTGGAGGCAAGCACTGGGGAGTTCCTACTTAACACTTCTAGCTAATGTCCTTGAGTAGAAGCCCTTCATTACTCTCTAGTATGTAAAACAGTTTTGAACTATTGTGAACTATCTATTGTGGGACTGCCCTAAGGAATGTGCTTGACCTCTGTTGCTAGCTCCAGCAAGGCAGATTCCTTGAGAGAAATTCCAAGCTAAGGACAGCTTGGTATTAAACTAGGATAGGTTGCAAACGTTTTGCTGGCCAAGAAAAATGCCCAATCTTAGACAATTACGAATCATTTCTTGGGGTACCTTTATGCCTAAATATGAGGGCGTGTTGACGATTGGAAAGACTAATCTGGAACATGTATGAGTTAGGAGATGCCAGTGACTATCTAAATACCCAGGAGGCACAAAGCTCCCTTTTGGGTCTATAACACCTCTCATTTTTAATCATTTTTACTCCTGATATTTCAGATATGACTGGAGTAGACGAGTGGGCGTGGCAGATTATGTTAATGGATTTTCCTATATTGAACCAAACTTGCATCACTGGAATGAAGCCTACTTTATCATGTAGAATGATGGTTTTGATATGTTCTTGGATTCAGTTTAAGAGAATTTTAGTGAGTAATTTTACACAGATATTCATAAGTGAAATTGGTCTAAAGTTCTCTTCTTCTCTCTTTCTCTCTCTCTCTTTCTTTCTTTCTCTCTTGTTGTTGTTGTTGTGTCCTTGTGTGGTTTAGGTATCAGAGTAATTGTGGCTTCATAGCATGAATTAGGTAATGTTCCTTCTGTTTCTATTTTATGGAATAGTTTGAGGAATATTGGTATTAGGTCTTTTTTGAAGGTCTGGTAGAATTCTGCACTAAAACCCTCTGGCCCTGTGCTTCTTTTGTTTGGGAGTTTTTTAAATGACTTCTTCTATTTCTTTAGGGTATATGGGCCTGTTCAAAGACTAAAGGAAAGGCCAGCCACAGACTGCTCCACTTGGGAATCCATCCCATATACAGTCACAAAACCTAGACACTATTGTAGATGCCAAAATGTGCTTGCTGACAGAAGCCTGATATAGCTGTCTACTGAGATGCTCTACCAGTGCCTGAAAATATACAAAAAGATTCATGCTCTCAGCCATCCATTGGACTGAGTACAAGGTCCTCAATGGAAGAGCTAGAGAAGAGGTTTGCAGCCCCAAAGGAGGAACAAAAATATAAACCAAGCAGTATACCCAGAGATCCCTGGGACTAAACCACCAACACAAGAGTATACATGGAGGGACTCATGGCTCCAGCTGCATATGTAGCAGAGAACAGCATCAGTGGGAGGAGAGGTGCTTGGTCTTATGAAGGCTCTATTCCCCAGTGTAGGAGAATGCCAGGTATAGGAAGCAGGAATGGGTGGATTGGTGAGCAGGGGGAGTGGAGGGGATAAGGAGTTTTCTGAGGAGAAACCAGGAAAGGGAATAACACTTGAAATGTAAATAAAGAAAATATTTAATAATAATAATAATAATAATAATAATAATAATAATAATAATAGTAGTAGTAGTAGCAGTAGTAAAAGGTAGTTTATCTGTTTTTGATTTAACTTTGGCATGTGGAATCTGTCTAGAAAACCATCCACTTCATCTAGATTTTCCAGTTTTGTTGAATATAGGCTTTTATAGTAAGATCTGAGGATTTTTTGAATTTCCTCTGTTTCTGTTGTTATGTCTCCCTTTTCATTTCTGATTTTGTTAATTTGGACACTGCCTCTGGGCTCTTTAGTTAGTTTGGCTAGGAGTTTATCTATCTTGTTGATTCTCTCGACAATCAGTTTTTGGTTTTGTTGATTCTTTGTATCTTTCTCCTTATTTCTATTTGGTGGATTTCGACCAACCAACTGGTTGAGTGTGTTTGCCTCTTTTTCTTCTAAAGCTCTCAGGTGTCTTGTTAAGTGGGTAGTGTAAAATATTTCCTTTCTTTACCCCAGCACTTAGTGCTATGACTTTTTTTCTCTTAGCACTGCTTTCATTGTGCCCCACAAGTTTGGGTATGTTGTGTTAACATTTTCACTGAATTCCAGGAAGTCTTTAATTACTCTATTTTTTGCCCCTGACCTCAGAAGGTAGGAGGTGGGGGTCCCTCCAGAACTTACCAGAGACCTGAGAGATGAGAGACGCTCAGGACTCAAAGGGAGGAACCATAGATGAAATTTCCTACAGTGGGGAGAGCGAACTTTTAGAGTCCACCTCCAGTAGAAAGACAGGGCATCAAGTGAGAGAGGGGGTTGCAATCCCACAATAAAAAACTCTGATCCATAAAAGTTCTTTTCTAAAACAACTGCAGGGACAAAAATGAAGAAAAGCCTGAGGAAAAGGAGGTCTAGCAAGAGGCCCAAAGTGGGATCCAGCTCAAGGGGAAACCCCAAGGCCTGACACTATTACTGAGGCTATGGAATGCTCACAAAGAGGGACCTATCATGACTTCCCTCAGAAAGACCCAACAAGCACTGTAAGAGTCAGATGCAGATATTTAAGTCCAACCAATGGACAGAAGCTAGTGATCCCTGTGGTTGAATTAAGGAGAAACTGGAAGAAGCTGAGGAAGAGGGCAACCTGTAATGATGACCAACTCTCTCAGTTAACCTAGACCCCTGAGATCTCTCAGACACTGGACCACCAACCAGGAAGCACATACTAGCTGATATGAGGGCCCAAACAAATATACAGCAGTGGACAAACAGGTCTGGACTCAGTCAGAGAAGATGCATCTAACCATTAAGAGACTGGAGGCCCCAGGGAGTTTAGAGGTCTGGTGGGGTGGAGATTCGGGGGTGGGGACATCCTAGTGGAGATGAGGTGGGAGGCAGTATGGAAAGTCAGATGGAGGACTGGGAGGGAGATAAAATCTGGAGTGTAAAAAAAAATTAAATAAAATTTAAAAAAAGAAAGAAAAAAAAATACATCTCTTCAGTGTCTTCCAGAAGAAAAAGAAAAGTTCTGTTTTTGCTCCCCAGTTCATCTACTTTGTTTGTTAAGATGAACCTTCCCTGTTAATTCATACTTAATTTTTTCATCATCACTTTAGTTTTTGCAGATTCAAAATCTTTATACTGCTAATAACTGTTTGGTATTCACAGACCCTTTTTCTAAAGGCAGAATTCATCCTCCTGCAACCTTGAGCATGGCTTTCATCTTTTATTCATCCAATATTTATTGTATATATTGTAACTTGAATTGTGTTTAACTTCTTTGAGCAAATTCAATGTGTTTGGTAAATTAGATCCTTAGGGAACTGTACAACAGTTTAGAAAATAAAACTGACTAATATGACCTTCTTTGAATCTCATAGGCCACTGATTCTCAGCTCTATCAGACACAAAACTGGCTCTTTGATAATTTTACTTCTTGAAATGAAACCCACAGGCAATACAGCTCCATTGCCTCAAAAAAGTCAATACAATGCCTTACCTGTAATTCAGGACAAAAGGAGGAAGAAACCTGCTAATAAATTTATTTTACATAGGAAACATACACATCCAGAATTGGTATTCTAGAAAACACAATGAGGCAATTAGCTACCTGTGTACATGCAAGATCACTCTGAGTATCGTCATTACAAATAAAAGTTGATCTTGGTCTCTTGCATCACACTGGTTGTTCTTGTGCACAAATTACTGTTGAGTACAACAACCTACCAGTCTCATCCCACAGTGTGTGCAATTACAATTTTTCCAGGTATGAACAGCTCTCAAAATATCCCTGAACTTTACATCAACTAAAGAAATACAATAAGCCTGTTATTTAGTGCTTGTCTTGTTTGGAAAGCTCACTATGTAATTTAACAAATGGTACTGTTGTTGAAATGGCTGTAAGAAATGACTTGTAACAAGTCAGAAATTTTACAGATCAGAGAAGTTTCTATCTCTCTAAACACAATTAAGATGCCTCTTGCTGAAATTCTAACAGTTCTGATAATCACTCTAAAAAATGTCTTCTATTTTATTTTTTTTATCTTTTTAAAAAAGTTTTATTGGCTATTTTATTTACATTTGAAATATTATTTCCTTTCCTGCCCCCTGAAGCCCTCTTCCCATCCTCCCTCCCCTACTTCTATGAGAGTGTTCCCCCACCCAGTCACCCACTCCTGCCTCCCTGCCCTCGAATTCCCTTACACTGGGGCATTGAGCCTTCACAGGACCAAGGGCTTCTTCTCCCCTTGATGCCAGGCAAGGCCATCCTTTGCTACATGTGCAGCTAGAGCCATGGGTCCCTCCATGTGTACTCTTTGGCTGGTGGTTTAGTCCCTGGGAGCTCTGGGTATCTGGTTGGTTGATATTGTTCTTCCTATGGAATTGCAAACCCCTTCAGGTCCTTTGGTCCTTTCTCTAACTCCTACATTGGGGACCCCATTGGGGACCCTGTATTTAATCCAATGGATGGCTGCCAGCATCCACCTCTGTATTTGTCAGGCTCTGGCAGAGCCTCTCAGGAGACAGCTATGTCAGACTCCTGTCAAACTGCGTAATATTTACCCAAGTGTTATAGATCCCTTTTAAATAGAAGGATATAACATAACTGATTAGAGTAAATATTTTCCATATAAAAATACAACACCTGCATAGGTTGAATAATTAGTACCTTGAATCATTTCACTATTACAAGTCGTGGCATTATTCTAAATATTCATTTGCTGAAATTCAAATAAAATGCATTTGATGACAGAAATCTTCGTTTATAAGTAGACTCCATAGACTTACAGACTTAAAAGTCACAGTACCCATAGTGTTCTGTTATTTATAGGATGAATGTATCCTGTAAAGCTACTGAATTCCTTTACCAAGATTACTAATAGATTCAGTGCTTTTATCTGCAGAGGTTATTTAATAAAATCTAAACAAAACATAAAATTCTAACAATTTACATTTTAAGGTACATTCAATGTCCTTTGTTCTTTTGTTATAATCTTTAATATCATTCCTAATGAAATGCATAATAGTTTATGAACTCAAGGTCAGCAGCTTTACTGAAGTTTACAGGCAGCTTTCTCAAAAACATTATCATGTCACTGAGGACAACATGTTTAATTATAGATACATAAGTAATAAAATTACCAGTGAAGATCAAAATAGCATTTCTTCTGTTACACATTAGTGCCATCTTGATTCTATAAAATACATCTTGTTAGACAATGCTATTTCTTTAATAATTAACTAAGATATTCACTTTTTATTAGATCCATTATCAAGTCCCTTTTCAGCCCTTCATAGCTTCTTTCTAAACTTCTGGCTTCACACAAAACCTTTGAGCCATCAATCCACAGTGATTTTGCTTCCTAATCTTGCTTACATATATTTTTAATCCATTTATATGTCTTCCTAGCTTTTAGCTAAGAAAATTCAAGTGGTTTCAAATGTCCCCACAGGGCTCTATGCTCCTATATCATTCACTTAGGGTTCAGATATACACAGAGCCATTCCTCCTGTGACCTTCTCATTAAAGATTTTATTCATAGAGCTTTCAGCATGGGGGCATTGCAAATACAGGTGTTATCACTGAAACATCCACCATCCAATCATAACAGTGTAGCAGGGCATCCTGAGATAATTAACTTTAGCTTTTGGCTTTTTTAATACAATAAGACTAATTTAAATTAGGAAAAGAAAGCAAAGACACATTTAGTTAGCTTAGCATATTATTGTAAGCAGTAATGTATACATTTAAAACCTCTATTTAAAATCAAGTCTGTTCAGTAAATTCACTTTCTTACAGTTGTGTCTGTTATAGGCACTAAGAGACTTGACAAGTGTGTTGGTTAAATAGTATAAAGCCACCTCAATTTGATAGGACAAAAGGGATGGGGCATGGAGGGAACTGGATGGGAAAGGGGGGATGGAAAGGAAGAGGGGAACATAATCAGGTATTGGGGAGAGAAACAGGAGTGAAACCCTGAGGGTCAGCAGAAAGAATGAAAACAGGCAACCTCAAGAGTTAGGAGATGGTGGGACCCTAATGAATATACCAGAGACATGGGAGGTGAGAGAATATCAGGACTAAAATAGAAGGACCTTAAATGAAAGGTCCTACAGTGGGGAGAAAGAAATTGTAGAGTCTACCTCCAGTAGAAAGACAGGGCATCAAGTGGAGATGGGGTTGCCATCCCACAGTCAAAAACTCTGAGCCTGTAAGACTCTGAGGAGCCTTAAGTTACTGGAGAACCCCTGAGTAAACAACAAAGAGTCAGGGATCGATGCAAAAGTAAGAGGATTTTTATTGTTCCAGAATACTGGGGTCACCCTGCACACAAAAGAGAGAATGACCACGCGCAGCCCGTTCCGCGAGTTATTATACAGTTTTCAGAGCAGTAGCCATCAGGCACAATGTGATTGGCAGAATTATAACTTTTAAACTTGTCTTTAGGGAATGAGATAGAAAGGACTTCCCTTGTCTGTAGGTGGCCAGTGGTTCGTCACCCCCACTCACTGTGGTCTGAGGAATGTAACTGGCCTCTTCCTTCCAGAAGGCAGGGGTGCCTAAGTGCTCCATGACCTTACTCTTCCAGGATGGGAGGGGTCTGGTGGAATGTTTTAAAGGTCCTGAATTGACCTCTTCAAACCAGAGTTGTTCTTGTCTGAAAGAACTGCAGGGACAAAAATGGACAAGAGCCTGAGGAAAAGGAGGTCCAGTGACAAGCCCAAATTGAGGTCTAGCTCAAAGGGAGGTCCCCAAGGCCAGACATTATTACTGATGCTGTGGTGCACTTATAAACAGAAGCCTAGTTCGATTGCCCTCTGAAAGATTCAACAAGCCGCTGAAAAGTCAGATGCAGATATTTACACCCAACCAGTAGACAGAAGCTGGTGATCCCTGTGGTTGAATTAGGGAAAAGTGGGAAGAAGCCGAGAAGAAGAAGGCAACCCTATCGGACAACTAGCAGTCTTAACTAACCTGAGCCCAAAGATTGCTTAGACACTGAGCCACAAACCAGGCAGCATACAGCAGTTGATATGATGCATATGCCCCCCCCCCCCACATATACATCAGAGCACTGCCTGGTCTAGACCCAGTGAGAGAAGATGCACCTAACCCTTGAGATCCCAGGAAGTGGGGAGGTCTGGTGGGGTGAGAATAGTGGGGTGGGGACATCCTCTTGGAGATGGGGAGGGGTGGTTGGGAGGAGGTATGAAGACTGGACTGCAAGAAAAGATTAATTAATAAAGAAAAAATAGAGTAAAGCCACATTAAAACAAAACAAAACAAAACAAAACCTGGGTTTATTTAATTTTAACATAGTGCGAAATTATCTGACTTCTACAATAAATGTATTTTATGGGCTTTACTAATACATGTCCCAGTTCTAGAGAGTAATCCTAACTCAATGAGTATATATTATTTTAGATGTTGATGATGAATAGTAAAATGTCTTTGCTAGTCACATATCCTCAGCCTATAATAAAAGGGGATGGGGCATAGACACGTGTTTTTAGATCAAGTAATTACATGTGTTCTATAGAAGGAAGGGATGTTTTCTCCCTTCAGTGTTAGAAGTGTCATCTAAGAATGATTTCAAATAAGAAGACAAAATAAGTCGCAACAAGCAAAAATAAAAGTGAGCAAAAAAGGGAAGTATTTTAATATCACCTGTTAAAAATATTATCTGACAAATTGGACTATAAGATATATATGGAATTTTAAAAGATAAAGAGGATACAGGTAAAATTTTTACATTTTTAAAGAATGACTAAGAAGTCTAAGGTTTGCAGTAATTAGCTAGAAAGAGATTTGGTAACATTTCTGCTGAATTTATTGAACAATTAGAACTTATTTCATGGATATCTTCGAAAGAAATCACTTAAGGTTTAAGGAAAGGAATAGAATGCACTCAATAAATGTGAAAGTGGTTAGCCCCAATACTTATTTATAGAATGGGGATACTTGTGGAATTTGTCTTCATAATTACTTCTTGGCATGTAGACTGTTGCAAATTACGCCTACCCTTCCAACTTCAACATACCATATAAACTAGAAATATTGTCAGAAAAAGTATAGCAAATCTGGAGCCATTAATTATGACCCCATGTTTTCCCAATGTAAGATATTCTTTTTCTGATTATTTTTATATTCTCTCATTTCCAAATCATTGATTTTATCTGGCAGATGCTTGGTCTCAGGTAGTTTATCAGTGTGCCACTATATCTGCAACCACTCTTATATAGAACTTTATATTTATAGTCACCATAATCAGCAGATTCATACTTTTATTTTACCCAAAGTCATATACTTATTGCCCAAATAAATTATACCTTTGGTATTGTGGATCATATGGGTTTTGACTAATGTGAAATAGCATGAATCACCTTCACAAAGGTAGGCAGAATAAATACCTTAAAATTCTAGCTTGCTTTGCATGCCCCTTCCCTCAACTGTCAGACAACTATTGACTTTTTTCTTTCTCCATGGTTTAGAGTTTTCTTGAATTCCTTACATTTAAAATAGATTAACTTCAGATTGCTTCTTTCATTTAATAATGTAAGTTTTGTTGCTTTCCTGTCTAACCACAGATTTGTGACGTCTCTTCAGCCAAAAGCTGGCTGTCTCAGACCTTGGCTTTCCAAAAGCAGTCAGCAGACCTGGGATGAGGCTCACTGACTTAAAACAAAGCCCTTTTGTTTGAGTCACTTCTCTGTCTCCAAGTTCCTGCTAATAGCTCCAGAGACAGAAGATGAAGATGCTGATTAGGCCATGAGATGCTGAAGGACTGCGGGAGGGGTTTTTGCCTGCCTGCTTGTTTATCAGTTGAATAATACATTTTTGGACTAAAAGCAGAACCATGCATCAGTCCCATTTTTTATTTATTCCTCTCGCCGTCCGATTCCCTTAATTTCTCCTAGGCTCCTTCTCCTCTTCCAGAAGACCCCGTTTGTATGTAGCTGAAGGCAGCTGCAACACAGATTGTTACCTTCCTTGTTTTTAAAAATGAGTAAAACTCCAGCGACTGGATACACCATAACTTATTTTCGAATCTGCTACCAAAGGAAACCTTGTTTATTCACAAATTGTGCCAATTATGAGTATAGCTACTGCAAACATATACATCTGTATTTGTAGGCATATGTTTGTAGTACCACTGGAAACATACTGTTGCTGGGTTATAAAGTAAAAGTATTTTAGTTTTATAAGAAACTACCTGCAAAATTCATAATGCCTTTGTTTTAACAGATGAGCAGGATGTTTGTTTTAACAGTAGAGCAGGGTCTATCCCAGAAGCTGTTGCATGTCTGTGGGACATGTTCTTCTAAATGGGTTGCCTTGTCTGGCCTCAGTGGGAGAGGATGCACCAAGGTGAGGATGCCCAGGGGATGCCTCTAGCCTCTCAGAGAAGAAGGGTAGGGAAGAGAGGCGGAAGGGTTGTATGAAAGGATGACTGGGAGGAGGGGCAGAGAGCAGGATGTAAAGTGAGTAAATATAGTACATTTCTTCACAATTTAAAAAATAAATGTTTGTGTTCATGATTCTCTGGAGAAAAAAAAAAACCTGCCAAACTGACTTCTAACATGAACATACTATTAATGGTCCTGCTGGCAGCATATGAACACTGCTGTTTGTCTGTCTCCTTACAGAGTTTGGTCCTGTCAGTGTGCTAGATTTGTGTATATTCTAATAGCTATGTACAATCTTCTTGTCTTAATTGGCACAACACAGAAATAAGTTCATAGTTTAGATGTTGAACATTATTTCTACCATGAACAGGAAGAAAACAATTTTGTTAGACTGAGAATGACCATGTCTGCCATTTAAGGGCCATGAGAGGCACAAAGAATCAGTAGCAAAATATGCTTTTTAAAAGTCCCTTGTTGCCTTTTTGTGAACTGCTTCGCTTCTTTGCCCTTCTGAATGATTTTGTAGTGCATTTATCTCTTGTGTGGAGGCTATGTTGATTTTAACATTTGACATAATTATGATTATTTTACATTGTCAATTCTTTGACTTTATGACATCCTAAGTAAATCCTTAATAATGATGAATATAGTCATATAGCAGTCTAAAGACAGAGTAAATTTAATAAACATGCAGAACTTTGGGTAGATTTCAATGTAAGTATGGTTTCTAACTCTCACAGGAGAAGTTTCAGTGAAATAAATTGCACAGTGGGATTTACCCTCTGGTCTTCATTCTTTCAGTGATTCAATAATCATTCATGGGACACATGCTGTGAAAAGTACCCTGCTAAATGGTGGGAGAAGATAATTAAAAAGCTACGGCTCTTGCCCTCGAAGATCTCACAGTCTAGTAGACCACACAAGCTAAGTGCAGAGCAGTATAGCAAATGTTATTCTAGTGTTCTTCTTCACATACAAATTGCATATAAAGCACACTTTCAGACAGTGACTAATAAAGCAGAAGCTCCGAGTCCAGATTCCACCTTAATTATTTCTTGTAATAATACCCTGAAAGAACTTACTTATGCTAAAAAATATGTAATTCCTAGTATGTATTTCCATTAAAAGGAAAAGTAGGACCAAATTACATATAAGAAAGATTAGAGATTTCAAATCACACACTTAAAGCTTTATTTGGTTGTGAGTTCTGTGAGCTGCTTTAGAAACATGCTTACTGTGAGATTTTCCTTGTTTCTATTGAATTCAAAAATATCTCCTCTAACTTGTGTCTCTAGGGATTAACATTGGAAAATAGCATTGTTCTATAAGGTGTGGTAAACCAAATATGCTTATTTTCACAAGAAGATAAACTGTTTTGCATTATAAGCTTGGCAGGACACAAGCCCATCTGCTGACAAAAGACATTTTCTACAAAATAAAGCTGAAGGAAGCACCTGCTGCAGATATGTGAATAAAAGAATTATTCTCAGGAAATTATCTGGACGGATTCTGTAGTAAGAAGTGCTTTGGTAGATTACGTTTCCTTTTTCTTTCAGTTGTTTAAAAACAATAAATATTTCTTATTATAAGACATTGTGCAATCTGATTATATCTACAGTCACTTTAATGAATATTGAATTGATGATTAGATATTCTTAGAAAATGTATAGGATTTTGTGAATTTTGATCATAAATACACAGTATGCTGATTATGTATACATATACAGAGTAAGAACAAGAATCCCATACTAAAAACAAGAATTTATATCAAAATATTTCTAGTGTTACTTTTAATAAAACTTCGAACAAAAAGATCATGTAATTAAAATAACAAATATTGCCAAACTTAGAAGCAAAAATATGATGTTTCCCTGTGTGTGTGTGTGCGCGTGCGCACATGTGTGTGCATTTGTGTGTTCCTGTGAGTACATGTAAACATATGTGTGCTGTGTGTGTGTGCATAGGTCAGATCCCAACTTTCAGACTGTTACTAATGGTCCATCCACCTTAGTTTGAGATAATCTCAATGGCTTTGGCTTGCTTCTTCAGATATATTTTGGGGACATTAAATTCCAGGGGTCCAGTCTCTCATGGACAGCTTTTAGCTAGGTTTCCTGGGGGATAAAATTAAGGTTTTCATACTTGTAATGCAAGCACTTCACTGACTGAATTGTCTTTCCAGCCCTGAGGACATGTTTGATTACAAAGAATTATGAACTAAGCTTCCATTCTAAGGGGGAAAATCAGGTTATTTTGGAAAGGTTAATGGGAATTTTGGAAAATATGTACATATTGTCACCTAATGATGCGGGCTGCTCGGCAATTGTCACAACTTTGTCAACAAGTATTAGGATGGATACGTCACTGTCACTGAAACTACCTGCTCAGATGTACACGTGTTCAGTATATATATCCAAGAACTACTGGAGTGAGTAGATTTCAAATATCCTCACTCCTTCAAAACAGCATGTGCAATAATGCACATGCTCAATAGCTTGACTTACTAATTTCACAATAAATCAGTATACCAAAAAATATCTTTCTAAATAATAAATACATCCTTTCAAGTAGTATTAATATATTAAAACATGAAATATATTTCAAACTAGGGGATAAAGTTACATCATGGGCATTAATTTTTTAATTGACTGTAAAACTTTCACTTTGAAATATTATAGAGATTTTGTACAGTCAAGCACAGCTGCTGGGAGCTCAAGAGTACAGCAGTTCTGTCATGTATAAAAGATAATTGTTTTGTTCTGGTTCTTCAGCATTCTAAGTATTTTTGTATAGTGAGGAATTTTAACACAGCAATTTTATCTGGCATGGATTCCGAAGTGATGGCACCTAGGCTTTGAAGTAACTTTTTGTAAATCGACTGTGATTGTTTTCTGAGGTTTAAGGAGTTGCTCTTCCTGAAGGATTCACAGAGCCTTTGCATAACTTAGTCTGAGACAAGCCTGTCAAACCAGGAAGTCTTGTATGGCTGAGGATTGCTTAGGTAATTGTTAAACTTCAGATAACTCCTACATCAGATAAGAGGTTTGGTATGTGGAAATTGACTTGCTGAAAATGCCTTTCTTTTCTTTTCTTTTCTTTTCTTTTTTCTTCTTCTTTTTTTTTGTAACAAAAAACTCTTTGTTTCTGCCAAAATAGTTTGGAATTCTGTTCATCAGAAGCTGTACCACAGTGCTGCTAGAAACCATAATACATCCTGCAATGTCTTCTCCTGATAGGACTGCATAACTCAAAACACTGGCATTTTTGTGCAGTGGGAGGTGGTTTACTTAGACACTAACAACTGGACAAAGTGCAGAGTCTCTGTGTCTCTTGGAAATTCAGCCACAGCAGCACATCTATCTGTACTATGTCTCCCTCTCAAGGTTCTGGAAACAAGGGAGAAGGATTGCAGGAACTATCTTGTTTTCTTGAGACAGGGTCTCTCCTTGAACCTGAACCTTGCCTGTTTCTGCCAGAGCATTTAGCCAACTTGCCCCAGATGTCTGTACATATTTATATATTGGTGCCATTCATTGTCAGGATATTGAAAAGCACAAAATGCTCGTTTTATTTTATATTGGTACTAGGGATCCAAACTAGGGATCCTCAAGCTTGTTCAGCAACTACATTACCCACTGTTCAACAAGCAAGTGCACCTGTATAGAAATCATACATGTATAGAAAGAGCCAACTGTACCTAAAAGAGATACTTTTTAAACAAAAAGAAAGAATAACCCTCCCCCCCCCACCAGGGACAGACTAATTAATGCTTTGTTAACTCTAAATTTTCTTAATGATGGTGAAAACAAACAAACAAACAAACAGAAATAAACAACAGCAGCTGAGAGAGATTTGCGGTATTGAAAAAAATTGAGGAGCTACGCCAACCAGTATACAATAAGGATATGTTGGCACTTGAGTGGAAACTTGTAATATTTTAAGATGTGGTTATGGTTATATTTGTATATCTATAGGGAGTTTTTAAAAAATGGTTAACAAAAACACCTTATGAAGGCCACAAAAAACCCCTCATCAGCTAAGACATGCATGTCTTCACAAAGCAAGTATCCTGGGTCATTCGTTCCTACAGACTTTCTCAGATTCTGATTTCTCCAAAAACTGCATGCAAATCAATTTCAAAAGAGCAATCCCAAATGATAGATCACACAAAGACTGGATAACACATAGACAACACATAGACTAAACCAACAACCCATATACCTGACAGACAACACAGACACCCGATAAATACAGAAACTGGGCAACAACTAATATAAATTGCTTTTTTTCAGGCTATCAAGTTTCTCACTTTGGGCACCAAAGAGAAACTCTTTGTGGCGATTCAATAGGAAGCAATTATAAGAGGAACATCATCCCAATCCATTAAATTGGTGTTAATGGCTTAGGTTGTTTGTTGTATAATGGTTGTTATCTTCTCGGATGGAAGGTGTTTTGCTTAATTATCGTTTATTGATAGGAATTTAAAGTTATTTTGTTTGAATTATTGTGTATTGATAGGAATTTAAATCTGTTTTGTTCAAACTAACGTATATTGATAGAAGTGTAAGGTTTGTTAGATTATATTGTCCATAAGCTGATTATTTAAAATGCAATGTAAAATTCTTGTTTTGTGGATTATATAATTATGTTTATTCTATGTAGACTGTTAATGTAAGGGAAAAAAAGACAATTTACAAAAAAGATAGTGAAGTGAAAATGTCTGTTTGTGTCACATAATATTTTCCTGAAGTGGACTCATGTGATGTTCTGCCAAAACAGACCAGTGAGTGAACCTGTGATGACTGGAGGGAGTAAAGTTAAGTCTCAACTGACAGTGACTGTGCACTCAGTTGCACTGCTAGATGTGCAAAGCTTCATTGATCTTCACTGATCCTCACTTCATTGAGAGACTTGTGGCAGAAAACTTCTCCTGGCATTCTGGCTAATTCTGGTCATTCCCACTCACTCGTGCTGATTGGTTCAAAGCCTGGCTGTTTCTGCTAGATAGTGCGATCATGATCACTGCTGATTTGTATTTGGCAACACTTTTAAACTGGACTGTTGGTATCCTGACAAGAAAGATTGAAATCACCTCCCCCTGCCCCTACCACCTGCCAAAAAAAACCCTACTTCTAAACAGGTCTTTCTCCCTATTGTCCTGTCACCCATTGTTTTCTCTTATCCCCTTGGACGGTGGGCTAGAAGGGGAGGCGAAATGTTTGAGAACCCTTATTAAAGTAGTTTTTGAAAAAAATCTAAGACTACTTATATGCACAATTTTTATAAAATATTTTGTTCTTAGTCATGTTAGATGTAACGTTAGTAAGTAGCAGTGGTAATGTATTAGGAAGTGAAATAGCTATCATTATTGTTCTTTTATACTGAATGTTGTCCTTATGAGAAAGCATACCTGATGAAGAGTTTGAGTTAGATGTAGTGAATAGAATGAACTGCTTTCTGAACTGTAAGCACTAAAATAAAAAACATATCCATTACTCAGATTCTTGGTGCATGCCTTCTTAGAGATATTCTACTAGCATGAACATGAAGGGTGTGATAATCTACTGTAGAAGGGCTCAGAATCTGAGATAAACACACTGTTCTCCTATTTCCACAGTCACCTGTCTGCTGTCTTTTGGAAAGTGCATGTTTGCTTTTTGAACACACATAGGTATATGAGTGTGTGTGTGTGTGTATGTGAGCACACATGTTTATGTGTGTATGCCTATATCACTTGGAGGATACCTATTTGATACATAGCTTTAATCAGCTCTGAAATCTCTTGTAGCTTCAAAGATAGCCCCATTATATTTAATTTAAACTTCTTTCCCCTATAAGCATCTATTGAAAAAATAATTTCATTTTTTTCTTGCATTACCAATATATCTGCTAAAAGACAAATTCTACTAGTCACATACCTTTACATACAAAAGAGATTATATTGCTTTGTAACTATCTATGAAAGTGTTAAAACATTATTTCATGTTCATGAGACTTTTCCTGGAGTTTTATAAGAACAACTGTTTATCATGGTAGTTTTGAGTGTTATGACATTGTTCTCTTCCTCTCATATGCCTTGTTCTTAAGCACTATAATATTTATTTATTTATTTATTTATTTATTTATTTATTTATTTATGTTTTTTTGAGATATGGTTTCTCTGTTTAGCCCCGTCTGTCCTGGATCTTACTCCATACACCAGGTTGGCCTGGAACTCAGAAGTTCTGCTGCTTCTGCCTCCCAAGTGCTGGGATTAAAGATGAGCACCACCAATGCCCGGTGCATTATAATTTTATCAGTATTTTATCAGTATTTATCACTATATTTTATCAGTATTTCTTAACTTTGTTATTAGGACATAATATAGTATTTTCATACATGTGTATGGAGTGCACAGATCATATCTCTCATCCAGATTCCTCTAATAACCCTTCCAAATATCATCTATTTTGTACTGTATTTACACGTCAACACTTCTAGCCTCCACATGTGTAATGAGAATGTGTCATACATGTCATTCTGTGTCTGGCTTTTTTTGACTCAGCATAACACTTTCTAATTATATGTATTATGCTGGAAATGACTGAACTACATTCTTTCACATGGATAAAATGATTCTCTTGTATATATTTCTGCATTTTTTCTTTCTTTTCTTCTTTCTTTCTTTCTTTTTTGTTTGTTTTTCAAGACAGGGTTTCTCTGTAGCCCTGGCTATCCTGGAACTCACTCTGTAGACCAGGCTGGCCTTGAACTCAGAAATCCACTTGCCTTTGCCTCCCAAGTGCTGGGATTAAAGGTATGTGCCATTACTGCCTGGCTCCACATTTTCTTTATATACTCATAATTTTGAGACCAAATCTTATTACATTTCTCAGCTATTGTTAATAGTACAGCACTAGGCAGGAGATTGCAGTAATATACTAAATGCCATAATTTTATTTCCTTTGAGTATTAACAGAAGTGGAAGATCTGTATCATATGATAGCTCTATTTTAGATTATTTTTAGAATGCCCCCTTTATTCTTAATAATAGTTGCAGTAATTTATTTTTCCACTAACAATGTGTGAGTTTCTGTTTCTTCTCATAATCATTTATCATTTATTTTCATTATAATCATTACAACTGGGTTGAGGTGATATTTTTATTACAGTTTTAATTTGACTTTTATTATAGCTACTGAGATTTCTATATTTATTGGTCGTTTTGTTTCTTATTTTGAGAAACATATGTCTAGATCATTTGTCCATTTTAACATTGAACAATTTATATACATTAGTAGGATGTCTCTGAAAAAAATTACAAAAGCTATCTCATCACAATAGTTACAAAAATAAGTAAGAAGATAGTATTTCTGCAAAGTACTATGGATTGAGAATTATGCTAAAGGACAGAAGAAAAACTTCCATGAATTATCAATTATCATACATATAAATAATGCAGAATATCCAAATTTATAGAAGCAGAAAGTCCCATTTTTTTTCATTAATGTTGAAGACTAGAGAAAGTGAGGAGTGCAGAGCAGAGTAGAATGACTACTTAAGAGAGCAGAGTGGAATGACTACTTAAGATGTAGGTTTCTCTTTTGTTGTGGTAAAAATACCTGCAAATTGACAAAACTATCAGATATAAAATTCTAAAGTGCACTAAACATTGGGTGGCATATTTTGAAGATTAAGTACTTAATAAATTAAAGCAAGTTAGTTTTTAAACTGTTTAAAAACTTATGTGATATGTAAATTAAGCTGGACATGATGTTCCTGCCTGTAATCCTACTTGTAAGGATGTCTTGAAAAGTCTATATCCGTCCATGTAATACAAAGGCCTTATTTCAGTAAACAAATAACTTAAATATTACTTTTGGGAAAAATAAAACAACACTAAATAGACTTTAAAAGAACAGAAATGGAAAGTGTCGCCAACCCCAAGCACTGGCTAAGAAATAACGTAGTTGGAATTCTCATGTTCATTTGAAATGAAAAAAATGGGTAGGGAATCCATTGGGAATAGCTCAGAAAATTATACAAGATGATCAGAGTCTATCATTATGACACAGAAATATTACTGTAATATATTTAAACAAGATAAATACATATTTTATAAATATATAAATATTTCTAAGCAAATAATATTGGCAATGTTATTTATAATTGTATAAGTTAAAGCAATTCCAATGTAGATTAAGTTTATAAGTGAACTTGCATGGCATATCTATTAATAAGCTCATTATCTCCAAACAACAATAATCAAGTGAAAAGGTAATATTCCAGAAGAAGGCAGAAAGGGGAGTTCTCTTGTGTTAGTTACTATTCTGTTGCTATAATAAACCACCATGACCAAAGGCAATTCAGGGAAGGAAAAACCTCTCTCACTCTCCCTCCATATATATATATATATATATGTGTGTGTGTGTGTATATAGATATATATCTGTGTATGTGTATATATGTGTTTGTGTATATATGTATATATATATATATATATAAATCTATATCTATACATTGATTTATGATTTCAGAAAGATAAGAATTCTTAATGATGAGGGTGGGAGTATAGCAACAACTAGCAAGCATGGAGGTAGGTGAAAGATATGAGAAATTGAATCTTCAACCACCAACAGGAAGCAGAAAGAGCGAACTGGATGATGGTGAAGCTGTGAGTGTTCTCTCATATTGTCCTTTGAAACATACTACCCCTTGTAAGGCTACACTTCCCTTTAAGCTCCCCAAATAACACCATCAAATGTCTGAACCACACGTTCAAATGTCTGAATCTATGCAGAATATGGGAGGTATTTTTCACTCTAGCATCCACACCTCCAGTTACACAAGAACAAAACTTAAATAGGTCTGCTTGTCTGAAATCAATAGGGAAGAACAAAGGGGAGTGAAGTTTTAAATGTTGAAAGAAAATGAAAATCAATCCCTTCAAAAAAAAAAAGCATTGCCTACATTTTGTACTTAGTAAAATTATCATTCACAACTAAAAAAACATCGACATTTAATCAGAAAATAAAATTGAAGGTGCTCATCAGTGCAGCTGCTGTGAAACAAGCTCTGTAGAGAAAAGAAAAATGTACAAATCTGAAGTAAAATAAACATATATATATATATATATATATATATATATATATATATATATATATATATATTTGGATCTTGTAACCATAGGCAGAAGGACCAGTTTAAATAATAATAGTCATCATGTATTTGCCTATTTTATTTGCTTACAGATGTAGGAAATCAAAGACAGTAATTTTCTAAATAATGGGAAAGAGTAGGTGGACAATCTGTCAACCGTCTTGGACTACCTATGAATCACTGAAAGGTTTGGATCTACAGCACAAGAAAAAGAATCAATTTTGGATGGGGAGGAAGGATACTTTGGAAACCACAGACAAAATCTGTTAGATTTGTATTATTCAAATCTTTTTCTAATTTTTTTGGAACAGGATGGATGCATATGTCTGGAACAAAACCATTTACTTAATACTGAGCCAGTATTAATCAACTTACCAAAAATGAGATATTTTAATGTATACAAAGAGCTTTATATATTCTTTCCAAAAGCTCAATGGGGGAGACAGAGCAAGCTTTTCCTTATATATCAATGGTTATACTTCAGGTTTGAGAGCATATCTCTATTTCTAATGTAGAAGCCTGGAATAGGTATATATTTCTAAGAATCTTTGACCTCTTAAATGATGGACATTGCAAGGCCTTCAGTGAGCATGAATTAGTGGCTTACCTCCATGAGAACAGATGATAAAGATCCGTTTGTGTAAACAGTGTTATGTCTGTAGCCTTGACAATAATTTGTTGGCTCATTTAATAGAAAATCTGAATCAAAGCATCTTTGAAATGAAACCAAGTCCCAATAAATTCCTATCTTTGAAATGCTTGGTTACTTGATATTATGGCAGTTGATATTAGTCATAGATTACAAATCCAATTTCTGAGCATAGGTTAGACTAAATAGTTGTTCAGAGAAGATTGATTATAAATTCAAGATACCTTAGATAGCTAGTTTTATACCAACTTGACACAGGCTAATCTCACTAAAGAGAAGGGAACATCAATTGTGAAAATGCCTTCATTAAATCAAGGGCTAAAGACAAGTCTCTGGGGTGCTTTCTTAATTAGTGACTAATGTGGTTAGAGCCAAGAGCATTGGGTGTGGGGCCACCTCTCTATGTGAGGTCCTGGGTTATATAAGAAGGAATGCTGAGCAAGCCTCGAGCAACAAGCCAGTAAGCAACACCTATCCATGGCCTTTGTACCAGCTCCTGTCTCTAGACTCCTACCCTGTCCTGATTTCTTTCAGTGCTGGACTATGATGTGGAAGTATAAACCAAATAAACCCTTTAATACCTAAGTTATCTTTTGTCATGGTGTTTCATCACAGAATAAATAAAGCAGAAATTGGTACCAGGTGAGCTGACATTATGACAGACCTGAGCATATATTTTTGTAAAGGTTATGAAAGAACTTTGGAACATAGGGATGGAGAATCCACTAGACATTCAAACTTGGTGATATATCTGTAGTAATATGGAATATAAGAACGTTAAGAAGAATGAAGATGATTTAATTATGGTTTGTAAAGGTCCAGAGGAGAGTCTGAGTCACATAAAGGCTATTGGTCTCATTACATATTTCTTGTTAGGAATCTGTGGTCTGGTCAGCTGTAGCTTAAGAGTCTACTGTGATTAACACGAGATCACACAATTGTAGTGAAATTTTTGTATTAATGGACAGTTGATGCTGGTTACCTGGAGGAGAGAAATTTGCAATGATTTAAATGAGACCAACACCATTAAGTTGAAAACTTCTGGAAAGTATTTTCTCAAGTCTGCACACATAAGCTATTTTCCAGGGGTGTTCAAGGTTGTACCTCAGGCTGACGGCTGAACTTGGTACTCCAAGAGTCACTTAGTTGGTAGCACACATAAAAGTGTGAAGGATCATGGAAAGCAGCTGAGGCTTGACACTGTGGGTGGCCAGGAGAGGCCTTGAATGAAGGTGTATCCTCAGTAGCAGTTGAAGTCCCAGGTCATTGCAGAAAGGTTGAAGTTTCACACCATGAAGAGAGCCCAGGAGAGTCTATTTAGGAAAGTGCAGGCTAGCTGCAGCAAAAGACCCAAGCATTATGTAGACTGCAGATCCAAGGATGAACAAAATGAACAACCAGCAGCAGAGGAGTAGAGCCATCGGGAGCTTCTAAGAGTGTTGAGAGCAGAGGTAAAGACTTGACCCAAACCACTGGCATGCCCAGAAGATTGTGAGTGAATCTCAGACATTGCGCGTTGACTTATTTACATGAATGGAATTTACTTTTATTTTGATTTGATCATCACTGTGCTCTAGCTCTTCCCTCTGATGTAAAGAAGCATTTAACTTATTTTTGACTTTATAGGAGATATCATTATTATAGTCAAAACACATTAGATTTAAAAGACTTTGGATTTTTAAAGATACTGACTCTATTATTATTGTTATTATTATTATTATTATTATTATTATTATTATTATTATACTTTAATCATTTTTTACAGTGTAGTCATTATCCCTCTCCTGGTCTGCCCTGCTACTGTTCCTCATCCCATTCCACCTTCCCTGTCTGCAAGAGAACATTCCCATAGCCCCAAGCCCCACCCCACCAAACCTCCCCACTCTCTGGTGCCTCAAGTCTTCCAAGGGTCAGGCGCATCTTCTCTCACTGAGGCTACACCAGGAAATCTTCTACTGTATATGTATCTGGAGCCTCATATCAGCTGCCTGGTTGGTGGCTCGGTGTCTGGATGTAGAAAATATCCTTTCCTACTGTGTTCATAAAATAAAGAAATGGTCATAAATAAATTGAGACTGGTACGTGTCTTCAAACTTTATCAAGAGGGAATCATATGAGTATGACATATGAGTATGACTACCTGTTTGTCCACTCTCAATTTGAAGTTTTGGATTCAAATGTAAAACGTGTTAACTCTGTTTAAACATTTCTGAATGAAAGTAGTAACTGAGATGTGACCAGTCTGAATTGTGGAAAAAACAATGTAGTTAGTGCATGGCCTTTTTCATGTCGAAGTCCATTGGCTGACTATTATATCCACTCTGTGTTTCCTACAGAGGCCAACAATATCATTACTCTGAATACTTACTTGTAACAGGTCAGATATCTAAGGCCTGCAGTGTCTGCTGCTCACAGAGCTTGAAAGAGTGTTCAGACATATTTTGTTAACTATTTTAATTGAACTGTAAAGGAAAAAGTGGGTAGAGCACATGCCTGTTGTTTTGTTTGCTGAAAATTATCAGACTCCCCAAATCAGGTTCCACTATTCAGAAACTAAAATACAGGTGAGGTAAATTTATGTTTTATATTTAGCATTTTCTTGTTTTTGGTATAAAGTTGCTTGTGTAAATCTTTTTTTTTTTTTTTTTAAAGACTTATTTATTTTATGCATACGAGTACACTGTAGCTGTCTTCAGACACTCCAGAAGAGGGAGTCAGAACTCATTACAGATGGTTGTGAGCCACTGCGTGGTTGTTGGGATTTGAACTGGGGACCTTCAGAAGAGCAGATGGTGCTCTTAACCACTGAGCCATCTCTCCAGTCCGCTTGTGTAAATCTTTAATAAATATTTCTATTTGTTCTTCCAAAGGAGGTTGCCAATGCTGAGTGCTTATCCTGGGCCTTCATAAATATGAATGTTTTACTATACTTGAATAAAAATGGAAGATCTGGAAATAAGAAAATAATCAAAGAACTGGAAAGGAAATAAGTGAAGTTTTCTGCTGCTGCAGGGTCACCAATTTCCTGACCCTCACACAGGTCTGTAGGCTGAACCACATCTACTGGACAGATAATTTGACTTTATTATTGCTGCTGTTGTTTATGATAATGATTTTCCAAAACTATTAAAAAGGAATTATCTGTGTATAGGAATTATAAACAGATATTATTCATTTAAAAATTCATTCATCTTACCACATAGTGGCAAGAACTTGACAAGTGAACACTTTATTGAGTAAAATTAGGCACTTTCCTGATTGATATTTCTCTCTAAGGGGATTGAAACTTTTCTATATTTTATTAGACAACATTATTATTATTATTATTATTATTATTATTATTATTACTGTATTAACCAATAGAATTTTAGTAAACATATGCATACACATACAAATGAATCTTATTCATAAATTTTTCCATTGGGTAACACATGTAATACATGTGCTTTTACTTTAATATATATACATATATATGTATATATAGACATATATGCAATTAACCAATTTAAATTGTTCTTTCATAAAGACATTATTATACAAATACATAAGGTACTTTGAGCCTCCAAATATATACATATATACAATTAACTATTTTAAATAGTTTTTTTCATAAAAATATTATTATATAAATACATAAGATACTTTGAGCATCCAGATTTTATGTATTTATATAAAATGTAGGACCCACATATTAGACAAAACATGACACATTTGCCATTCTCAGACTGACTAATTTTACCTAATTTGATTATTTCCAGCTGTATTCATTTCCTTTCTAAAAATATAAGTTTTTAATAGATGATAAAATTTCCATTCTATAGACATACAATATTTTGTTTAGAAATTTTGCTCTTAACAGATAGACAACTTAATTAAATTGTTTAGGTATAGTGACTAGTGCTACAGTAAATGTTGGTTTGGAAGTACATCTTGAGGCAATGACTTGGAGTATTCTGAGGTAAATAATCAGGAGTGGTATTTATAGGATATATGGCAGATAAATATTGAGATTTTGAGAACCTATACAATACTCCATAGGGCATAGATAAGTTTATTTCTCTACCATCAGTAAAACCACCATTGCATGGAAATTCCTTTTACTTCACCTGCTTGCCAACATTTGTTGCTCCTAATAACCATCATTTAGACTGGGTGTCACTGAATCTCAGTGAAGCTTCAATGTGTAGTTCTGTGATAACCGGCTGAACAATTTTTATATACTTATTGACCACTTGAACTTTGTGTTTTAAAAACTCAGTTCATTTGCTTAGCACTTATGTTGATTTGGTTGCTTATTTTCTTGCCTTTTAGTTTTATAAAATCTCTCTTTATTCTAAAATATTGTCTTTCAGACATAATTTTTTAACATTCTATAGCTTTTCTTTCAATTGATTGTTTCCTTTTATCTATAGAAATTTTTCATTTTTTTTAGAGTTTCAAACATGAGTACTGTATTTAGATCATCAGTGTTGACTTTCATGTGACATTTTTAGATCTTGACTGCTAGACCAGCAATCTGAAGGCCTGAAAAAAGGGGAAAGATTAAAGGCTAAAGTTGCAGAAAACTTTATTTCAGTTTTACTGTACTTTTATACATTAATAAAATAGAGTACCGACTGAGAAAGAAAGTAGGGAAACAACATCCTTCACAATAGTCACAAACAATATCTTGGAGTGACTCTAACTAAGCAAGTGAAAGATCTGTATGAACTTCAAGTCTCTCAAGAAAGAAATTGAAGAAGATCTCAGAAGATGAAAGATCTCTCGTGCTCATGGATTGACAGGATTAATATAGTAAAAATGGCCATCTTGTTGAAAGCAATCTACAGATTCAAAGCAACCTCCATCAAAATTCCAACTCAATTCTTCATAGAGCAATTTGCAAATTCATCTGGAATAGCAGAAAACCTAGGATAGCAAAAGCTATTTTCAACAATAAAAGAACTTCTGGTGAAATCACTTTCCCAGACCTTAAGCTGTGCTACAGAGCAATTGTGATAAAAACTCATGGTATTGGTACAGTGACAAGCAAGCAGATCAATGGAATAGAACTGAAGACACAGAAATGAATCCACATACCTATGGTCACTTGATCTTTGACAAAGAAGCTAAAACCATCCAGTGGAAAACAGATAGCATTTTCAAAAAATGGTACTGGCTCAAATGGTGGTTAGAATGTAGAAGAATGTAAAACGATACATTCCAATCTCCTTGTACAAAGCACAAATCCAAGTTGATCAAGGACCTCCACATAAACCAGATACACTGAAATGAATAGAAAAGAAAAGTGAGGAAGAACTTGAGCACATGGACACAGGGGAAAATTTCCTGAACTGAACACCAATAGCTTATGATCTAAGATCAAGAATTGACAAGTGGGACCTCTTAAAAGTACAAAGCTTCTGTAAGGCAAAGGACACTGTCAATAGGACAAAATGGCAACCAACAGATTGGGAAAAGATCTTGACCAATCCTATATCTGATAGAGGGCTAATATCCAATATATAAAAAGAACTCAAGAAGTTAGACTCCAAAGAACCAAATAACCCTATTAAAAATGGGGTACAGACTAAACAAAGAATTCTCAACTGAGGAATACTGAGTGGCTGAGAAACACCTAAAGAAATGTTCAACATCCTTAGTCATCAGGGAAAGGCAAATCAAAACAACCCTGAGTATCCTCCTTACACCAGTCAGAATGGATACGATCAAAAACTCAGGTGACAATAGATTCTGGCAAGGTTATGGAGAAAAAGGAATACTCCTTCATTGTTGGTGCTATTGCAAGCTGGTACAACCACTCTGGAAATCAGTTTGGCAGTTCCTCAGAAAATTGGAACAAGTACTACCTGATGACCCAGCTATATCATTCCTGAGCATATACCCAGAAAATTCTTCAACATGTAATAAGGACACATGCTCCAATATGTTCATAGCAGCCTTATTTATAACAGCCAGAAGCTGGAAACAACCCAGATGTCCCTCAGCAGAGCAATGCATACAGATAATGTGGTATATCTACACAATGGAGTACTACTCAGCTATTAAAAACAACGAATTTATGAAATTCTTAGAGAAATGAATGGATCTGGAGAATATCATCCTGAGTAAGGTAACCCAATCACAAAAGAACACACATGGTATACACTCACTGATAAGTAGATATTAGCCCAGAAGATCAGAATAAACCAAGTACAATTCACAAACCACAAGAAACTCAAGAAGGAAGAAGAACAAGTGTAGATACTTCGATCCTTCTTAGTCGGGGAGCAAAATACCCATGGAAGGAGTAGCAGAGACAAAGTATGGAGCAGAAACTGAAGGAAGGACAATCCAGAGAGTGCACCACCTGGGAATCTTTCCCATATACAATCACCAAACCCAGACACTATGGTGAATGCCAGTAAATGCTGGCTGACAGGAGCCTGATATACATGTCTCCTGAGAGGCTCTGCCAGTGCCCAACTAATACAGAAGTAGAAGCTCACAGCCATCCATTGGACTGAGCACAGTGTCCCCAGTGAGAAAGGACCCAAGGAGCTGAAAGGGTTTGTAGTCCCAAAGGAGGGACAATAATATGAACTAACCAGTACCCTCAGAGCTTTCAGGGAATAAACCACCAACCAAATAATATACATAGTGGAACTAATGGCTCCAGCTGCATGTGTAGCAAAAGATGGCCTAGTTATTCATCAATGGGAGGAGAGGTCCTTGGTCCTGTGAATGCTCTATGCCCACTGCAGGGGAATGCCAGGGTCAGGAAGCAGGAGAGTGTGGGTTGGTGAGCAGGAGGAGGAAAGAGGGAATAGTTTTTTTTGTGGGAAGAGGAATCAGGGAAAGGAGGTATCATTCGAAGTTTAAATAAAGAAAATAGCTAATAAAAATAAATTTAGTAAAAAAACAAATAAATACAGTAACGACCCAAGGAAGATTGTTCAAGTTCAGAAAAACATAAACAAACAAACAAACAAACAACCCCCCAAACAAACCAAGCAAACAAACAAAAAATAAACAACATATACAAATGTCAGTAAGCACATTCTAAATTTTAACAAAGAAGCCATTTTCCAGAACTTTCTTAGGACTGACCAATTTAAACACTATTGGCTAGATATAATATAGATTATATTTGGGAAAGCATGAAAACAAGGCAGTAGACCATTTTCAGGTCAGGTTACAGTGATCATATTTGATCCTATAGCTATGAACTGACATGTAGTAAGAGTAAGCATGACTCTGTCTGGGCTGGGGTCCAGAAAATACCTTGGGCGCAAGCTCTGCAGCCAGTCCCACAACACCCAGAGGAAGCTCCACTCCCAGGCCCTCTGACACCCCCAGGATCAGAGGTGAGCAGGAACCAACATCTGTCCCAACACTGGGAGTAACTGGGACCAGTGGGACCAGGCACACAGGAACTCCACTAGCCGGATGACTCTGGTTCCTTCCGGTCTGTCTGGGTCAGTGTTCTGAGAAGACTTTGGGCACAAGCTCTGCAGCCAGTCCCACAACACACAGAGAAAGCCACACTCCCAGGTGATCTAACAAGTCCAGGATCCCAGGATCTGAGAATCACAGGATCACAGAGACAGCTTGGTTCTGAGAAGTTCTGACACAACTAGGATCACAGGAAGGACAGGCTCCAGTCAGATTTAGCAAGGGCAGGTAGCACTAGAGTTAACCAGATGGCAGGGAGCAAGCGTAAAAAAATAAACAACATAAACCAAGGTCACCTGCCATCATCAGAACCCAATTCTTCCACCATAGTAAGTCCTGGACACACCATCACACCAGAAATGCAAGATTCAGATATAAAATCACTTATCATGATGATTATCCAGGACCTTAAGAAAGACATAAATAGCACTCTCAAAGAAATACAGGAGAACACAGGTAAACAGCTAGA
>NW_022196900.1:11625406-11655829 GCF_008632895.1 Mastomys coucha
CATAAGGGTCTTGAAATCTTGCTTCTCCTATCTCAGCCTCTCTATTAGCAGTATTGCTTATTTCATGTTTTTACACTATACTATGGTTTTCATAACAACCTATATATTTCAAAAGTATTTATATACCCAAAAGAAACATAGACAATTGACTAGGGAGGTGGCTTGTAAGAGAACAAAAAAGTGAGACTGAATGCTTTGCTTGTCATTTGTAACTCTTGTATCAAGTTTGAAGAAGAGGACTTTATAAGTTACTCTTTCTCTGAGATGAATGCTTTTCCAAATTATCACAGCTAATAAACCAAATTCTTACCCTCACCTAATGTCTGTGCCACCCTCCAAGCAGAACCATTGTTCATTGAAACAGTTGTTTGAGTGACTTTATGGATAGACCAACTTAACACCTACACCATTTCTTAAACGAATGTAACCTGCTCTCTGTGGGCTGAGAATGAAGTCACTCACTCAAGTCAAATAGCTTTGACCATAGTAGGAAGTCTGTATCCAAAAATCGAGCCTACAATTCATTTCTTGTTGCAGCAGAACTATCAACTCTCAGCTATGATGGAGGTAAAATCCTTTGGTGATGTGAGGGTCATTGAAATACACCCTTATTACAATGAAACCCAATGTCTAAAATTGTTCTTATTTTGGGCTTGTACCACAGTAAGAGCCAAGATTTTAAACTCTACTAAATACAAAACAAACAAAAAGACTTTATATATTCATGTTCATTCAAGAAAATACTAGTAGTGATGTATTATTTTTAAGTATACAGCTAATATGTTTGGGTTAATTAAAATTTATATTGACAAAAATGTATTTTCACTATTGCTGTAGATGGGAATCTACATAAGACTGTTAAATTGATTGTTGTTTTATATCAAACAACTTTTATAATATTTATTTTTATTGTTATAATATTTTATAACTTTTAAGGAATACGACAAGATATTGTAGATATTGAAGGGGGTCTATGAGAGGAGTGGTGGTACAAAAGGGGAACAAAAATGTGATTCAATTCTATTTAATTAATATATGTTTTTAAATATTAACAAATTCAGATAAATTGAAATCATGTAACTTTTCTCATCATAATGCAATAAAAGTTTGACATAAATTTCTGAAGCAACTTCTGATGCAAAAATGAAACACCATTGATAATGGGTAAGAACTTTATCTGTGAGTATAAGGATGATAGAGTGCTTAAGAAAATTGTAGTCATAGGTTTTAGAGGAATTTTAATCCATCAACGTGGCTGCTCTGGCAAGTGATCACACCCAAGGACCCAGTTCTGTATAATCTGGCTGGAATGCAGACACACACCTGGAACACATCTTTACCTTAAAATTAGCCTTTAGGAGGAAGCATTCATGTTTGAAAGTGACATCTAAATGAGGGCCAGACAAAGTGGCAAATCAAAGAAAGATTTTACAGAATGAGTCACAGATAGGATATACCCAACTCTCATGATAACAGCGATTACAGCATTGGTAAGAAAAGCTATGGAGAAGCATGGGGGGGGAGAGAGAGAAAGAGAGAGAAACAGAAAGAGAGAGAGAGAGAGAGAGAGAGAGAGAGAGAGGGAGTCAGTCAGTGGAGAGACAGTGCAGTACATGCAGTGTGTGCAGTGCATGCAGTGCAGTGCAGTGGAGTAGAGTTCCTCCAGAAGTTTATGCAGTTCAGTCCAGGTCAGCAGAGACAGTTGAAGGCAGAAATAAGAAAAAGTCAGAATATTACAAGTTTCCAGAGCTAGACTGAGGCCAAGCAGAGCAATTCAATGAGAAACCAGGAGAAGCCAGATTAAATCTATCAGCTTAGAAGGGGATTTGACCAGAACATCTTATTCAGAAGTTAGCCTCTGAGACAACTAACAACATATTTGGTGAACAAAATATATTTTTACAATTTGTTCTCCTTAAGCCCCAGAACCTCAAAAGCATAGATAGCTGGCTAGGTCATTATTATAGTTCATAGACATCACTATGTAAGACTAATGGTTGATTTCCTCCCTTAATTGTTTGAATAATATTCTTAGATATTATTACAACTACTTTCCATTGACTAGATAAGCCTTGTTTGATTCTTCCAAGGCCTATGTTCAAATATGTTATAAAAGTAACTTTACTTACCAGATATAATTTGTCATCTCAGAGGTTAACTGCTGAATAAGCTCAAATTTTCTAGTTCTCTCTGGTCTCTGGATGGATTGTTCAACTCACCTATTTTTTGTCATACTCCTTTCTGAGCTGATTGATTCAAACTAGCTTTTCTTTGCTTCTGAGCGAGTTGCTCAGCTTGACCTCAAATGAACTCTGGCTATCTGTTCTAATCTTCTGGCTTCTTATTCTCTAGCTCATTCTGTATTCACCTGCATCCTGTCTCTCTAAAACTGCCTCCCTGCTCTTTTTCCTTTCTGTGATTCATCACGTTGTTTAATGCCCAGTTATACGCCACTTTTAAATATGGCTGTTTTGTTAAAGGTGTGTACTAAGACCATGTTTGCATTACAGCCAGCTCATATGTTTGGGTGTGTGCCCTTGCCTGAGAATATATGTTGCTGAATTAAAAGTCTTCTACAGTATGAGGTGTTCAAGGATGTGTTCTCTTAAGTAATAGGTTATAATTTTCAAAGACTAAGAGTTAACCAAAGGCAGTGATAATAGCTTATCTTATTTTAGGAGCAGCTTCAACTTCCTGACCAACTACTCAAAGAGATATATGATGCACATATACCTATTAATACACATACTGTTAGATATAGTCTTTATATCTTTAAACTAAGCAGCCATATTTTTCCTTTTTTCCCAGGTTGTTTCAAAGATCCCTAGTGTTTTTATCTCTATTATTTCCCCTACTCTCAGTATTGCCCATCCTCTCCTCTTTGTAGTTAAATCTCTCCCTTCATTAAACTCATTTTCCACTTTATAACATCTCTATCTTCCTAAACCCATCTCTAGAGCTCTCTCTCCTCCAGCCTTGCTTTCTTTACTTTCTTGGATGCGGTAGGTACTCCAAACTATATATTCATACCTAAAGTTTTGGGATTGGATCCACAAATAAGACAACACATAACATTTATTGTTCTGAGTCTGGATTGCCTCATACTGTATATTACATTTTGGTTTGATCCATTTACTGGAAATTTCATGATAATTCCTCTTTATAGTTTTATACAATCCCATTGTGTATATGTATCTCATTTTCATAACTTAGCTGAAAGACATTTTTGTTGTTTCCATTCACTATTATTATGACTAGAACCTCAATGAACACAGCTAAAAATGTGTCTGTATAATATGCTATTGAGTCATTGGCATTTGTTAAGTAGGGTTATAGCTGACCCATATATAGATATATATTTAGCTTTTTGATAATCGTCCATACTAATTTTTGTAATATTTCTACCAGCAGGCAATACTACCAACTGGGAATTGGGGTTTTTCTGTTTCCATATGATTGCTAAGATTCATTGTTAGTTTTTTTTTCTTTATATTATCCATTCTACATGGTTAATCCCTCAAATATGATAATGCCATATGTACCTTCCTAGGCCTAGTTTGGGGCACACAGGTCTTGTACCCCTATGCCTTGTTTGGACAGAACAAGGCCTACCTATGTCATCTCCATACTCAAGAATGTTCTTATTATCATACCCAGTTCTATAACATTATTTCTGCTATATATGAGCATAGGAGGTCTTTTTATCTTCTAATATCCTCATTTCTTTCTTTGTGATCATAAATTTTATTATAAAGATCTGTCAATTAATTGGGTAAGTCAATTCTGAGTTAGTATAAGGGTAAATAGCAATAAGATTGCTTTCCTATTTCTTGGTATGTTTGTAATTTATACATAGGTAGGATATGTTTGTCAGGAAGCCTATACATGTTATTTGTATGTTAACTTTGTATCCTGGTGTGTGTGTGTGTGCGCGTGTGTATGTGTGTGTGTAAAAGCATTTATCAGCTTTAAGAATGTTTGGCATGGTCTTTATGATCATTGATACAGAGCAGCATACATTCTTCACATAAGAAGAGAACATTGGCATCAGTCTTTCCTGTGTCACTTCAAATTTAGTTAAGATATGAGATTTTCAATCAGGAAGTAGGAAAGTATTCATGTATTGATTGGGCAATTCCAAAGTCCAGATTAAGATAAGGGTTTTCCCATTGAATCTTAGTCAGGAAAGAAAAATAAAATTCAAAAAAAAAAAAAAAAAAAAAAAAAAAAAAAAAAAAAAAACCAAAAACTTATCTAGAAACTCAAGGGCAAGTGGATCAATAGCCTCAACATAAAACCAGATAAATAAATCCAATAGAACAGAAAAAGTACCTCAAAATGAGACATCTAGCACTGGGGGCATATGGATCATGAAGTGACCACCCCCTACAGCTAGACAGGACTAACAGAAGGAGAAAAAAGCCCAGCAACACACACACAAAACTGTTGACCCAAAATATGTCCTAATACAACACGTGCAGGGGCAAAGATAGAGCAGTGATGAAGGGAATGGCTAATCAATGACTGGATAAAATTTAGACCCACCCCATGTGCAAGAACCAATCCCTGACACAATTAATGATACTCAGTTTTGCCTGCAGACAGGAGCCTAGCATAACTGTCCTCTGATAGGCTACACTGAGCAGCCAATTGAAACAGATGCAGAGACCTACAGAGAAACATTAGATGGAACTTGAAAAGTACTGTGGAAAGATTTGGAGTAAGGACTGAGACATCTGAAGAGCACAGGGACTCTACAGAAAGACCAAAACACCCAGAGACTGAACAAACAATCAAAGAGCAAGCATGGATTGGAACTAGTCTCCACACATTCATATCTGATGTGCAGCTTTGTCTTCCTGATGGTCCCCCACCACCTGGGAAGCTATACTAGAATTTGGTGCCTTCCTGTGCATGCCATTACTCTAGCTGGACTGCCTTGTATGGCCTCAATTGGAGAGGATGTGCCTAGTTTTGCAGTGATTGGATATGTGGGACACACATACATGCACACATGCTTGAGCACTTACATGCACACACACACACACACACACACACACACACACACACACACACACATACACACACGACATGGACTGAATGGACAAGACCTAGGGTAGTCCTGTTCCCAGAAGAGAAGGAGAAGGGAAAATAGGGGGAGAACTTGTATGATGGGTAGTAGAAGAAGAGAAGGACTGGGATGATATTGAGATGTAAAGTGTATAAAAAAATCAATTAAAAATTAAAGAGTAAATAATGTTCAGTCTTACTAAAACTAGAGTAAATGTTTATAAAGAGGCACCTTGGAAGCACAAAAGTATTACAGTTTCCTTCATTAGAACTTGGATGTATCTTATTAAGTAGAATATGTAAAATCATATCAAATAAAACATTAAATGTAGGTTTTTCTTAATCTCTTTATCATTAAGTAGTCATATGTGATATGTTTCAAAACAACTGGATAAATGACAATTGAAAAGGGTTGGAGACAAAGTGATCATTTATCTATTACGATGTCATACTGTAATATTAATCATTATCTTTTGAGGACTAAATCTCATGAATCATTACTATCATACCCGTGGATTATTTTATAATTCATATTCTTCATATTGCAATATTTCTCTACCTCAATTTATGGTAGCCAGGATTGTACTTTTCATGTAAATAAGTATATTCATCATTGATGATTTAATTTTATGATGTAAATTGACTGGGATTTAGAATCATAATGAAAACAAATCTAGTGTGTTTGAAATCTAAAGTATGTGAAAGTTTACCTATATCAGATTGATTGAAGTGGGAGGTTCCCTACGTGTGAACAATATAGTTCCATGGGCTGGGCTATTAGACTAGATGAAAAAAGGAAATCAGGCTGAGCACAAAGTTCCATTGCTCTTTGTTCTTGAGCATGGATGTAGTTACCTCCTAACACTGCTGCCACGGCTCTCCTGCCAGAAGGAATTATACCTTTGGAGACATAAGACAAAATCAACTTTATCTTCGTTAATATCTTTTGTCTGCAGGAAAGCAAGTGACAAATACAGGGATCTGAAGCAAATGAACAGTTGTAATTTTCTGCAGTCACATGCTGGGAAGCCTAATTAACAAACTGAGTATTATGTGTTAATTCATTCACCTGAAAAAAATTGGTACTGTAACAACACATTTATGATTTTTTGATATGAACTTATCATAAAGTTATTGTTTTATTTAGCTCTTTTAATTCCTATCTACAACCTGCTTAGCCTTCCCCAGGAAGGTTTTAGTTTTAAGAGCTTAGGCTGAATTGAAAATTCAAAGAAATGAAAAAGTCATATAATTCACATGATCAAAGTATCTTAGATGCATATAAAATCAAATATTGTTGACCTTAGGAATTGAGAGATGCTCTCAGTCTGGGAAAACTATGGTAAGTAACTTCATAAGGAAAAAAAGTACTTGACATTTTTTTAACTAAAAACTAGTGTGCATCGGTTAATGGAGAGACTTATAACTGTTCAAAGTGCTACAATAAGTGAGTCTAATATGCTTTTACCTATTCAGAACAACTCTATGACTCCTCAAATCATTGGAAACAGCATGAAAGAGGAGACAAAAAGACGGTAAGAACTGGGGCGTGTGGATGAATGGTATGAAATGCCGTCATTGGAATTATACATGGTTGTTGCAATCTTAAAAACATGGCTGTTGAGTCTAACTCTACAAATCATGCATACAAACAAAAACTTTAAAGGAAGAAAGAGCTTAATTGGGAAACATAAGTCTATCTATAAACATAAGTCTACCAGGACTGGTAAGGAGAAAAGAGAATAGTGACATAAATATATCTCATACATGCACCAAAGAATTAATGGAAATAAAGAAAAAGAACACCACTGAGAACATACATAGTTAAATAAATATATATATCACTTACAGAGAGAATCACACATGTTCTGTATAGTGCATAATAAGGCAATAAGCATTGTCGTTCTTATAGTATATATTCCTTAATCTAATATGACTAGCATATTACTAGATAATGCAATCTTATGAAATGACTAATGTATATTATACAATATATATGTTGAACATATATATCACATAAGTCTATATATTAACAATATGTATGTATCCTTATAAGTATATATGTAAAGAAAGATGTAAAGAGAGCAACATCAATGTCCCTCAAACAATAATAAAGTTTAAGCCAAAACTAAAAGGAAAAAAGAAGTAACTGCCAAGATCAGAGACCTTTCATATAGTGGTTAGAAGCAGGAACAGATTGAAGGCTAGAATTAAACTTCTAGTCTTTTTAGTCCCACTTCCCTGAATGGAATGTGAATAACATGATTTCCTTAGGAAGGTACTTAAAACAATACTGGGACCATAATAAATGTGTAGCCATACTTCCTTCACTTCAGAGATTATACATATAGAATGTTTAGTTTTTTTAATTGAAAGGTAAGATGATTTCATGAAGTAATATACCAAAAGCCATGGATCTTTTGTCTGCTACACTGGTAAGAATTCGCCATCTCTTTGGATTTTCCAACAGGTGTTCAAATTTACAAACAAAACCAAAATAATTATTTTTTAGGTTTCTCAGTTTATTAACCAAAAAGAGAATCTTTACAGTAGTTGTAGAGTGTGAGAAAAGTCCATTCAGGATGCTTATCACCAAGCTAACACCTTGTCACTTTATGATCATCTGAGACGATCCCTATGAATAGAAATATATCTCCTGTCAGGCTACTATCTATTTATCCAATTAAAAAACTTTCAAATGCAAACATTTATTCCGTTAACTTTCTGAATAACTAACACATACTTCTTCACAGCAACTTTTGGTTGGAATAATATCACCAGTGGTTTCTGCCTTGATCACCAGATTGTGTGAAGATGTTCTATTGAACCATCCTCAAATTAATCTCTATTGTGTTCCTTGGGTTCTCTGAAACAATAAATAATATATGTGCACAAACAAAAAAGGAATTTTATGTATATGAAATAAAGTTTGAATAAAACTGATACAAATAATTAATGCGGCTTTAAGTAATATATTTGTAGATACCTACTTATATTCTAAAACCATTCACATATTTCCAAGTATTAGTAAATGTATAACTGTATGGCAACATTAACAGGAAGGATTTATATTAAGTTATATATGATTATGGGCATGCTTGTATCATAACCTAAATTTTCATGTCAGTATTTCTGAAATACATTATGTCTTATTCTGTTTTAAATACCATGCTAGGAATTTTCTTTCACAGTGGCAGAGATTTACTCTCGTGAATTTTGAATACTAGAGCAAATTGGAAGGAATTTTCAAAAGCAATCAGACCAAGTGCCCAGTGTTCTTAAAAAATATTGCTGTGAAAGCAAGTGATCATAATGTATAGGCTTCAGGAACAACTCAAGTAAAGAACATTCTGTAGAATAAATTCTGGGTATTATTCTTGTTTCTTATCTATGCATTGTACTCAAGTCTTCTCTTAATGAACTCTTGTGTTTAAAAATAACATATTATAATTCATATGAATAATCAGGAAAACAAGTATAGTCATTGAAATAAAGTGATATTTTCAAGCTTTCCAGAGGTTATAACTTATCATTTTTGTTTTCTCAAGAGATACAGCACAAGAGCACATTTTGTTTTCTAAGAATGCTTCTCCCTTTACTCATCATCTTACCTTGTGTCTGTTTTTACAAACAAGAACTTAAAGCATTTTAAAAGCATGCACTGTAAAGTTACTATTTCAATAGAAAGTTCTTATAGGATTTCATTTCTAATGTCTTTTATACTTCACATCTCATCAAAACAAAGGTTCATGTTTCATTTTCTTTGAAGAGGGCAAAAGGGTGTCTGATTTATAGTAAAATGACTTAGAGTAAATAAGCATAACTACATGTTCATTCTATGAGACTATATTTCATCATGAGATTACTGTGGATATGGCATACCCAAAAATCATTCTTTACTTTTTGTCTGCCAATTAATGATCTCACCTTCAAGGTAGATGACATGTAATATTAGTAGCTAGAGAAGATAATTTGAGACCAATTTGGAATGAATTATTTGAATTCTTAAGAAAGGTAATTGGTTCTATTAATCTGAGTCCATGAAAAAAATGTAAGTTTTAGACAAGATATTAGCTTATATTTCTATTCTGAGCAGAGGTAATAATACAGATAAAATACAGGCATGTATTTAGAAAAAATACAGTCAAGAAAAGAAATTTTACTCACTTATGAAGAAAACAATTCTGTTTGAAATGATCAGGAAGTATAGCTGTAAAAATAGTTTTCCTCCACTTCTGTATTAGTCAGGTACTGTCAGAGCCTCACAGCCATCCATTGGACTGAGTACAGGGTCCCCAATGAAGGAGTTAGAGAAAGGACTAAAGGAGCTGAAGGGTTTGCAGCCCCTTAGGATGAAAAACAATATGAACTTACTAGTACCCTCAGAGCTCCCAGGGACTCAACCACCAACCAAGGAATATACATGGTGGGACTGATTGTTCTGGCAGCATGTGTATAGTAGAGGATTACAAAGTTGATCATCAATTGGAGAGGCCCTTGGCCCTGTGAAGGTTCTGTGCCCCAGTGTAGGGGAATGCCAAGGCCAATAAGTGGGAAATGATATGGTGGCAAGCAGGGGGAGGGAGGAGGCAACATGGGTTTGTTCTTGTTGTTGTTTTTTTTTGTTTGTTTGTTTGTTTTTTATTTCTTGAGGGGAAACTGGGAAAGGAGAAATCATATGACATGTAAATAAAGAAAATATCTAATAAAATATAGTTTTCCTATCATGAGTATTATTTCTGTCATGTATTTATTTCTGGATAATATTTTTCTTGATTGACTAAAAATCAAGGTGAAACATATAAAGAATAAAATATAACTATGAATATAGCTCATCCTTGTCTGTTGTTCAATTCAAACCCTAGATCTGATGATCAGGGACCTTCATTTGAGATGATAGATGATAGTAAGATTCCAGAGCAAGTACAAGCAACAGCTTTCAACTTGACAGCTATATAAAATGCATGAGAGACATGACAATGATCAAGAAATACAGAAGTTGTCAACATAAGGTAGGATGCATTTATAAGTAATTCAGTCCTAACATGTCTTTTTTCATTAATAATTTATTTATTTACTTTACATCCCTATCCCAGCCTTGCTTTACGCATTTCCAATTTATACAACTTCATCCCTTTCCCCTATTCCTATTTGATAGGGGGAGCCCTACCCCCTGAATAACAACGCAGCCTGGCACATCAAGTAACTTTAGGACTAGGTACATCCTCTCCTGCTAAGGCCAGATAAGGCAGTCCATTTAGGAGAACTGGATCCACAGACAGGCAACAAATTGTAGGACAACACCTACTCAGTTGATAGGGGAACCTCATGAATGCCAAGCTGCACATCTGATACAAATGTACCAGGGCATAGGTCCAGCTCATGTTTGTTCTTTGGTTGGTGATTCAGTTAATGCTAGCCCCAAAGAGTCTAAGTTAGTTGACTTTATTGGTCTTCTTTTGAAGTCCCAATTTCTTTCTGATTCCTCAATCCTTCCCTCTATACTTTGGCAAAATTCCCTGAGCTCTATCTACAGTTTGCCTATGAGTCTCTGTATCATTGTTCAGCTGCTAGATGGAACCTCTCAGGAGACAGTTGTGCTAGGCTCCTGACTGTAAGCAAAACAGAACATTATTAATAGTGTCAGGGATTGGTTCTTGCCCATGGGATGGGCCTCAAGTTGGGCCAGTCATTGGTTGTCCATTCCCTCAGTCTGTTTTTTCTTTATTCCTGCCCATCTTGTATGAAGGACACATTTTGGGACAAAAGATTTGTGAATGTGTTGATGGTTCCCTCCATTCAATGGGAGTCCTGCTTGGCTACAAGGGGTGGCCACTTCAGGCTCCATATTTCTCACTATAAGGAGTCTCAGCTAGATTTACCACCATAGACTACCTGGGGCTTCCATCTGTCTTAGGTCTCTGACATATCCAGGAGATGCACTCCCCACCTCCTGTGCTCATTTCTTTCCCTGACTCTTCCTACTCCTGATTACTCCATGCTGTTCCCTTTCCAATCCCCTGTCCCACTCAGGCCATGCCTCTATCCACCTCTGATGTCTATTTTATTTTTCCTATGAATAATATTCAATCATCTTTCCTTGGACCTTTCTTGTTATTTGGCTTCTTTGAGTCTGTGCTTTACAGCTAATGCCCGTTTATAAGTGAGTACATACCATGTATGTCCTTTTGAGTCTGAGTTCCTCACTCAGGGTGATATTTTCTACTGCCTTCCATTTGCTTGCAAAATTCATGATGACTTATTTTTAACAGTGGAGTAGTAATACATTGTGCAAATGGATATTTTATTTATTATATTTCAATTGAGGAACATCTAGGTTGTTTCCAGTCTCTGGCTATTACAAATAAAGTTGTTTTGAACACACTTGAGCAAGTGACATTATAGCATTGTAGAGCACCTTTTGGGTATATGCCCAGGAGTGCTAGAGCTGAATATTGAGGTAGATCTATTCCCAACTTTCTAAGAAATCACCCTATTACTTTCCAGAGTGATTGTACCAATTTTTACTCTCACTAACAAAGGAAGAGTGTTCTCTTTGCTCCATATCCTTGTCAGCATGTACCATAGCTTGAGTGTTTGATATAAGCCATTCTGTTGGGTGTATGGTAGAGAGTCTCATGAAGTGGAAACTGAAGAGTTCTTTGGATGGTATTTTTCTCGGGCAAATTCATGAAGGAGCAATTTGTTAAAGTGGACACAGGTGTGAAAGGCTAAGGTAGAGTCAGGAAGGAAAGTTTCACTAAGGTGGACACAGAGGAGAGGATGTTCCGCTAAAGCAAGTATTTGAAAGGACTAGTGATGAAGTATTCTTTGCTAACAACAAACATGTATTAGTCTACCTTACATTGTGTAGTTGAGCTGTATTTGTTGGGTCTCCATAGGAAGAGACACACCAAAAAACCTTCTGGTGGTGTGCTACAGTTTCTTTCCACTTCCTCTCACTCAGGCTGATTTGGCAGAGTAGTGTCAGCTGAGACAGACACACATGCTGAGGAAAGATGTGGAGGACATGTGATGTTTGGAGAGAGTATGAAAGACTCGATGGACAGTGATTGGAACTGAGCTTGGATTTCTTATAGATCTAGCTGTGCAGAGATTGTGGGTCACAAGTATTCATTGATCTTGGCTTTCCTGAGAAAGGCACAAATTAGAACTTCTCCTGACATTCTTCTGGTTTCCTTCCAACTGACTTGAGCCAAGACTTGAGGCCTGGTGGTCTCTGCTAGGTAGTGTCATAGCTGCTGATTCCTATTTGTTATCTCTACTGAATTGGACTGCTGGTATATTTGTGAAGTATGTATGAAGTTTTACATTGAGATCTTTTATCAACTTCAACTTGAGTTTTGTGCAGGGTGATGAATATGGTTCTATTTGCCTTCTTCTACATGCAAACATTCAGTTACAACAGCAGCATTGGTTGTTGAAGATGTTTTTTGTTTTTTGTTTTTGTTTTTTTAACATTGTATGGTTTTAGAGTTTTGTCAAAAATCATGTATCTTTAGGGCTGTGCATATTTTCTTATGGCTCTTCAATTCAATTTCATTGATCCACCCGTCTGTTCCTATACTACTAATATCATGCACTCTTTTTATTACTACTGCTATTTATATCTCGTGAGATCAGGAATGGTGATACCTCTGGAATTTCTTGTAATGTTCAGTATTGTTTTATCTATCCTAGATTTTTTATTTTTCCATATGAAGTTGAGAATTGTCCTTTCAAAGTCTGTAAAGAAGTGTGTTGGAGTTTTAATGGATATTATTATCATTTTAATCCTACCATCTATGAGCAAGGCAGATCTTTCCATCTTCTGAGATCTCCTTCAATTTCTTTCTTCAGATACTTGAAGTTCTTGGCATACATGTCTTGCTTAGTAAGCATTACACCAAGATATTTTCAATTATATGTGACTGTTATCTCTATAGCTTTTTTCTCAGCCCATTTGTTGTTTGTATAAAGGGAACTACTGACTTCTTGAGTCATTTTTTTTATCCAGACACTTTGTTTAAAGTGTTTATCAGCTGCTGGAGTTCTATTCTAGATTTTTTGGAGTCACTTATGATTATTATCATATGATCTGTGAATAATGATACTTTGATCTCTTCCTTTCCAATTTTATCTACTTGATCTCTTCTAGTTGTCTTATTGATCTAGCTAGTACTAAGAGTACTATATTGAAGAACTTGGGTGAGATTAGACAGTCTTGTCTTGTCTCTAATTTTAGTAGAATTGCTTTAAGTTTTGCTGCATTTAATTTGATGTTGGGTATTGGTTTCCTGTATAGTATGTTTATTGTCTTTCTGTATGTGACTTGTATTCCTCCAAGACTTTTATCATGAAGTGGTGTTGGATTTCATAAAAGCCTTTTTCAATAGCACCTAAAGAAATGTTCAACATCCTTAGTCATCAGGGAAATGCAAATCAAAACAACCTTGAGATTCCACCTCATACCAGTCAGATTGGCTAGGATAAAAAACTCAGGTGACAGCAGATGCTGGAGAGGTTGTGGAGAAAGAGGAACACTATTTCATTGCTGGTAGAATTGCAAGCTGGTACAACCACTCTGGAAATCAGTTTGGTGGTTCGTCTGGAAATTGGACATAGTTCTACCTGAGGACCCAGCTATACCACTCCTGGGTATATACCCAGAATATGTTCTAACATGTAATAAGGACACTTGCTCCACCATGTTCATAGCAGCCTTATTTATAATAGCCAGAACCTGGAAACAACCCAGATGTCCCTCAACAGAGGAATGGATACAGAAATTGTGGTACATCTACACAATGGAGTACTACTCAGCTATTAAAAACAATGAATTTATGAAACTCTTGGGAAATGGATGGATCTGGACAATATCATCCTGAGTGAGGTAACCCAATCACAAAAGAACACACATGGTATGCACTCTCTGATAAGTGGTTATTAGCCCAGAATTTCAGAATACAGGAAGAACAAACCACAAACCACAAGAAACTCAAGAAGAAGGAAAACTAATATGTGGACATTTCATTCGTTCTTAAAAGGGGGAACAAAATACCCGTAGAAGGAGTTGCAGAGACTAACTATGGAGCCGAGAGTGAAGGAAGGACAAGTCACTGTAATATAGCTATCTCCTGAGAGGCTCTGACAGTACCTGACTAACACAGATGTAGAGACTCACAGACATCCATTAAACTGAGTACAGGGTCCCCAATGAACGAGTTAGAGAAAGGACCAAAGGAGCTGAAGGGTTTGCAGCCCCATAGGACAAACAACAATATGAACTAACTAGTACCCTCAGAGCTCCCAGGGACTCAACCACCAACCAAGGACTGTACACGGTTTGACTGAATGTTCTAGCAGCATGTGTATAGTAGAGGATTGCAAAGTCGATCATCAATGGGAGGAGAGGCACTTGGCCCTGTGAAGGTTCAGTGCCCCAGTGTACAGGAATGCCAGGGCCAATAAGTGGGAGAGGGTAGGGTGGCAGCATGGGGAGTGGGGAGGCAACAGGGGTTTGTTCTTGTTGTTTTTGTTTGTTTGTTTGTTTTTTGGAGGGGAAACTGGGAAAGGAGAAATCATATGATCTAACCCTCCTGGTTTGAGGCCTGCCTCTCATAACCACACCTCTCTGCCCACCTTTTGCTATTTGCGACAACTCCAACCTGGTTCCAGTTACACCAGAAGTCCCACCTCTGCAGAGACAAACAGAAGTCACTGATTGGGCTGTCATGCTGAAGAACTTGTGGGAGGAATTTACCTCACCTTTTCTAACTGTTGGCTGTTAACAAACAGGGCATTAAAAATTCAAGATGGCTGAGCAGTCACGACTCCAGTCTAATTTTTTATCTTCCCATGTGGATAAGGTATAGTATGGCTAGCCTGCCTCCTCCTATCTCCTTCTATCTCTTCCTATTTCTTTCTAACTCCATAGTCCAGGTACCCTACTCCTTTTAACGTTGCTGCTGGACAGCTACAATATGACATGTAAATAAAGAAAATATCTAATTAAAAAAAACAAAAAAAAAAAAAGAAAAAGAAAAAAACTCAATAAAAAAAACCCTCTACATTAACAAATTAACTTCAAAAGAAAAAATCTTTTTCAACAACAACAAAAATACTTAAAACTCTAATGATACAGAATGTAGGCAAAAACCTAATGGCTTCAATAGTGTATGTAACTTACACTGTAGATACTGGCCGAGTGGCCAGCGTAACAAAAATCTAACAGACATATTGTTCCTTATTTTACCCTGATTATTATTTTTCTCATTTAATAAAAGATAATTTGTAAGATCACACACACACACATATGAGAGTCTGCTAATAGTTGTTTGTGCAACTATACATTTCAGTGTCTGTTAATAATTTTTTGTACAACTGTAAATAACATTTTTGGACTATATTTATTTTGATAGTAGTATTGCCATTGATTTATTAACCTTATATTCCATTATTCAGTCTTTTGATAAGAATATAAGATTATAATATCAATTTAAGTTTAGCTATAATATTGACCAAATTAGACAAGGACTAAAATAATGTTATGTCAGAGTTTTATATTCCTGAGAACATTCATTGTTCTACCAACTTTTGTGATAATTCATGCCATAGATAATATGGCTATGTCTATCTTAACAGTTCATTCATTAAGATAGTCATATTGTATTATAAAAGTACATAAATATAGATATCTATATCTTTTCTAAATGGTGTGCAGTATCACTAAATGCCTACTCTGTCTGGTATAAGGTATTAACAATTGGTTTTGAACATCTGAGAGGATACTGAAAAACACATTCACAAGGCTACATATAGCAAGAAAAGACCCAAGCACTACTGTCAATTGTTTTTTTTTTTTCAGTTTTAATTGAGTAATAGGCAGACTGCATGGATGAGACACTATCACATTTAATTCTCAAACCAACTTTCATTTGCTATGAGCTACTCAGCACCTGGGTCTTAGACAGCTGCTGTATGTCTGCTTTGCATCTTTCTATACCTGATGGCCACTGGAAAGGTGACTTGGGCTCTCTACCTGGCTGGGAATGAGGAGGAACAGAATGTTCCTCTAGGTTGCTGTGTCTGTCACTATAACCGACTCCTTGGCTTTAATTGCATCCAAGCTGGCTCTCAAATACAGCCAGGGCTGAGCCATTTATGAGAACAAATGGACCCAATAAACATGTTATTTTAAATTTTTCCAATTTGCTAGTATCTTCTCTATTTTATAAATATCAAGTCCAACCACATGCCTCTATGAAGCAAATAAGGTCTAATACTAGACCTGTGGTCCCTGCCAAATTAGCATGGCACATCACACATCTCTTCTTGCAGGTCTTCTCTGTGCAATATGTGTCTCTTTCCTATCTTGTCCCTAAGTCTCTGATATTCAGACTTGTCCTTTAAACCATGATAACACATTGTTCTTTGTGATTCCAATGATCTTGTCTATCAGGAATGGATATCTGCTGTATTGCATCAAGCTTTGTTGTCATTGTCTAAATGAATTATTAGTTACAGTACAAGTGTTTCTCTAATTCTACTGAAATCAGAATGATTTCTTCTACCACTACATATTGCAAAGATCCCTAAGCAAGATGTTGGCAGTGTTTTTATTTCTTATTTGAAGTTAGTCTCTAATTAAAGTAATTCAGAGTCAGATATTGCTTCATTGTATATTTTCATAACTTAGTCATTGTGAATTTTCCTGTATTCATGGTGAATCATAGATTTTTCTCAACCTGTGTGTAAGAATAAGAATTGTATGATATTTTCCATTCTTACTTTCTACCTCATTCCTTCCTTCCTGACTCCCTGATGTTTAATAGATTGCAAGTTAATGAATCCAAGGCACCACTCTCTGCTTTTGGGGGCAGACATGCATGTATACTAAGCTGACCTTGAGGCATACATGCATATATACTAAGCTGACCTTGAGGTTGATATGTACATGAAGATTACCCTCAACTTCTGATTCTCTTCTGTAAATTCAAATGATAAAACTACAGGCATAAACTCCATTCCTGCTTTATATGGTACTTAGGATTGAATTCAAGGCTTGCATATGATAAGTAAACACTATATCAGCAGAATCATATATCCAGTCACTTAACTTACATTTTAAAAAAAATTATTTTCAGGCTGTCACACATGTCTAGTTTGTTCTCATTTTATTATATTAGGCAAGGTACAAGAAATACTAACCCAATATGTCCATCTTATCTTGCCCTCACTCCACTTTCCCTGGCATTCAGCTTATGACACAGAAAAGCCATAAGATTTGTACATTATAGTTCCTTATTCCATATCAACTTTTTTTCTGAAAAAGACCTCTGGGTTTTAGTCATATGTAAAATCAGCAATATCCATGTAATGCTGCTGAAGCATGCTTATGATTACATTTAATATATACTATTCAAAATATTATAATATATCTTCTATTTTGACAAGCATTTTGGACATCCTCAAATTTCAGATCCCCTTCAAGACTATGCCATCCCATGCCAGAGATAAAGAAAGTCACCTGGGACTTTCTCCAAGGATTCTCAAATCTGCAATGGTTCTACTTTGATTGATGTTCTGACTTCCCATTTCAGGAAAGGTGAAACCTCCACTCAGAGTGAAGGACACAATCCTGCATCCCATGGAGAAAGGTAGCTGTGCCTTCTTGTCAACAATGATGTTATGTACTCAAGTAGAGCAGTTGCATACTCACGTACCATGGGGGCTATGTAACTGCTCATCTCCAACTTTTAGGTCATTCAGCCCCTGTGCCATTGGTGTGTGTGTGTGTGTGTTCCCATAGGTATAGGTAAGCAAATGTCTATTCATCAGATCACTATTGACAAACCAAATGATCCAATGAGTTTATTGGGGTTAATTATAGAGGTGACACAACAGCAATTACATCACCAATATCTCCTCCAAGTACAACATCTCCCCCAAGTAGAGGACATCTCAGAAAAGTTACATCCCTCATGCTCTCTGCTCCACTTTCAGACAGCCTCACTGAAGGGTTTCCTTTTTCTAGCTACTTGTTATTACTGAGATTGCCTTGGAGGAGAGGCCATGGGAATTTTATCAGTTCCTGATCTTCCAATGCCTTTTAACTTCCCTGGACTTCCTAAGCTTGAAAGATTTTTTTATACCCATAAATCATATAAATCACCCTCCTCCCAGGAGAGAACCTTCTAATTCAAATGAGATAGCTGTACAATAGTCTCCTATATTAACTCAACTTTTTGGTCTCTAGAAATGGTCCCTACCTTAAAACTTTGTGACTACCCCTAAATCTACTTTTTATAACATATTTGTTTTATGAATTTGGATTAATTTGTAGTATCTCATATTTTATTTGCCATGTACAGTTAAATACATCTCATCAGTGATTTCTATTCAGTGGATCATGAGTTTAGATGCTTTATTTTGTAATCATCATAAGACTATATTTACACAAATTAGAGTGGTCATGACATAACTAGCCACTAAATCTTTTGTGATCACTTTTGCACACATAGTTTGTCATTAAACAAAACAAATTTTTACAACTTTTTTATATTATATTGTTAACTTTAATTATATACATTCAGGGATTTAAATGACAAAGCATAAAAATTAAAGTTGGTAATTATAAAATTCAGTGAATTTTGATATATAACTTTATTATAATTACCTAATCATCATCTTTTAATCATTTATTCAAATTTTGCAATCATAGGAAAATGTTAGTTGGTTTTGTAATATAATTAATTATTATTATATATTATATATAATATATTATTATTATAATTTATAATATATTTTAGTTGGTATTGTAATATAATTACAATAGTAGTATATACAGTCTGTGACATATGCTTTCATTCTTTTATACTTAAAACACATATAAGATTCAATAGAGTACTCTTGAAGGTTTTATAAAACACACATAAAGCCTCTGTTAACAATTTAGTATAATATACTTACATGCTTTCAATTCTCCTTCATACATATCTTAGGATATTTTTTCAAACTAATAAAGTGCTTACAATTCCATAAATAAAGTATCCAAATTATAATAGTGCCATAATTATGTTAAATTGCATCTTGTGTATTTTTAAACTACCTCATCATCAATGCTAATATCTGTGAAAAGTTTTAATTTGCATTTTCTTGGTGGCCAAAGATATGTAATAACTTTAACTAAGCATGTTGGTCATCTCTTTAACTTCTTTCAGGAATTATGTATGGGAAAACATTTGTTCGTTTTGTTAAGATTTATCATTGTTATTATTTATTATTATTATTATTTTAGATTTAAGCACAGAATAGGCCAGTTTGAACTAGTCTACGGTTTGTAGCTGAAAGCTGTTGAGCCTACCACAAAGTAAGAAAAGTTCTCTTGTATTGGTCAAACTCTTGAAGATGAATCCAAAAGAAAAGACTAGCTAGATTTAGGAAGCTACAGTACAATATAACACAAATTAATTTAGGTAAAAATCATATGTTCTTTCCAAGAATATATGAAGGGTTATGTTCAGTCATATTGTTTTGATGTAATGAATTCTAAATACTCCTTTCAATCCTTTATTAGAGACACAGGTTTTATTTTTTATAGTTTATCTACCAATAAGTTCAAACAGTGTGTTATAAGAAGAAATTATTTGAATGTACACTTGGAATTATAAAACCTAAATTTGAGTACTCTGTGTGACATAAAAGTAAGCATCTGACTACACAGTGAAAAAAAGTTTAATTATTCTTCAATTCACATCAGAAATATAACAAATAATGATCATTAAAGTATTATAAGATATGTAGAAAATGCAGTGATCTTCAGAAGTCCAGAACTTTGACAAGTACCTTAAATAAGAAAAACAGGACCTCTTCTATAAATCAGTATAGTATCTTTATATAACACATGGCCAAATACAGATTGTTCATACTGATTAAAGCAAATAAAACATTGTTAATAGTTGGACTGTATTGTTTATGGAATTATGATGCTAAAAAATCTCCTCATTTACTATTGGTACAATTTCTTTTCATATATTTTGATCCATGATTGATTAACAAAATATAATAAATAGGATTTACTCTCTCCCAAAAAATCTTTAGCATCATAGATTCATAAAATATTCTAATTTGTTTTGTTTTAGAATTTCAATTGCAAAAATGCCAAATAAATTATTGATGAATTTTGAAATGATTTTTAATAATTTTAACTACTTGACACATTGTATCAAAAACAAAGGTGAAAATAATGAAAGTTGGCAAAATTATCACCAGCAAAAAATTCTCTTTGTAATAGAAAAGAGAAAAAAAATTAAGATTCAGAGGAAAGACAAATGATATTTACCTGAAAATATATTTTATTTCTGTTTGTTTTTGATATCAATAAATCACAAAGTAACACAAAATTGAAATGATAATTCAGCTTTATCATAAATAGATTAATATAATTACCCTATTACAGACAAAAAATGAATCAATAAGATATGTATTTCACTCAAGAAGAAGGAAGACCAAAATGTGGATACTTCATTTCTTCTTAAAAGGGGGAACAAAATACCCATGGAAGGAGTTGCAGAGACTAACTATGGAGCAGAGACTGAAGCAAGGACAATCCAGAGACTGTTCCACATGGGAGTACTTCCCATATTCAATTATCAAATCCAGACAATGATTGTGGATGCCAGCAAGTGCTGGCTGACAGGAGCCTGATTTAGCTTTCTCCTAAGAGGCTCTGACAGTACCCAACTAATACAGAAGTAGAGGCTCACAGTCATCCATTGGACTGAGTACAGGGTCCCAAATGAAGGAGCTAGAGAAAGGACTCAAGGAGCTAAAGGGTTTGCAGCCCCTTAGGGCAAACAACAATATGAATTAACTAGTACCCTCAGAGCTCCCAGGGACTAAAACTCCAACCAAAGAATACACATGGTGGGACTAATGGCTCCAGCAGCATATGTATAGCAGAGGATGGGCAAGTTGGTCATTAATGGGAGGAGAGGCCCTTGGCCCTGTGAAGGTTCTATGCCCCAGTTTAGGGAAATGCCAGGGCCAGTAAATAGGAGAGGGTGGGGTGGTGAGTAGGTGGAGGGGTTAGGGAACAGGGGCTTGTTTTTGTTTATTTTATTTTATTTCATGTTTTCCGAGGGGAAACTGGGAAAGGAGATATCCTATGACATGTAAATAATGAAAATATCTAATAAAAATAAATGTAAAAAAGGAAAAAGAAAGAAAAAAGATATGTATTTCAGACAATTCAAAAAGTAAATTTGTGTGTACATATCATTATTAGTGCATACTTTACTTGGATTTATTATTTTATCTAGGATTATGAGAGGCAATGAAAAGGTGTGTGTGTGTGTGTGTGTGTGTGTGTGTGTGTGTATGTGTGTGTGAGAAAGAGAGAGAGATAGAGAGACACAGAGAGATACAGAGAGAGACAGAGTATTTTAGAGAATGAGTTTAACTGATATAACCTCAGGATAGTATCAGATATGAACATATACTAGATTATGATGGAAGTAGTAATAGATCCCAAAGTAGATCTTGTTTTGAACAAGTTATCACAACAACCAAATGATGGGAATAAAAAATACCAAGACATATGACAAACACCTTAGAATTTAAGAATCTTTCTCTTTAACAACCATATTAGAAACATAAATGAAAAGAAAAATAAATGAAAAGGATAATCTATAAAATAAAGATAACAAAAATCACATATGAAGATTTATGAAATATTGGAAAATATTTTCTAGACATATTCTCAAAGTAAGCAAAATTATGATTATATTTATTTAATCAGAGTCTAGCACTTAGTACTATATAGAGTTGAAATGTATATATATGTGATGAATTATTAAAAATAATATTGCTGTAGAAATGTTTCAGAAGATACAGTGAATACCTTTACCAGCATAATGTTAAATATGCACTGCAATATTTCTGAATAATCCATAAGGTGTAATTAAGATAAATTATTCATATACTAATTAATTTGAAACTGATTAATAGCAATGGGAAATTCAGAGAAGTAGGACAGACAAATGAGAATGACATAAATATTAGTGATGAGTTTAAATATTTGAATTCCTTGTATGTGCCTGTAAGTATATTGTATTATTACTGTTAAAACTTCCAAGAACAATAAATGCATGTACAGACTCAAGCCTGATGAATCCCAGCATACACATGGAAACATTAATTAAATTGAGCACAAATACTACCCTTAGTCAAGGCATTGGCAATTGTTAACTACTGAAAGATGGAGAAATGTTTTTTTTTTTTTTTCAAAGAGTTTGTGGTGGTTTGAGTATGCTTGGCCCATGGAATGTGGCATTATTGGAAGAGGTATGGCCTCCTTACAGAAAGTGTGTCATTGTAGGGGTGGGCTTTAAGAGTCCTATGCTGAAGCTCCAACCAGTGTGTAGTTTAAGTATACTCCTGTCTGCCTGGGGAAAGACAATCTGCTTCTGACGCTCACTGATCAAGATGTAGAACTATGTTATACTCCAGCACCATGTCTGCATACACAATGCCCTGCTTCCTGCCATGAAGGTAATAGACTGAACCTCTGAAACTGTAAGCCAGCCTCAATTAAATGTTATTCTTAATAGAACTTGCCTTGGTCATGTTATGTGTTTATAACAAAAATACCCAAATCCTGGTAACTCAACCATGTTCCCATAAAAGATCAAATATCCAAGTATATACAGTAGTAAAATTTGATCTTGAAGGATCAGATTTATTTAAATAGAAACAGTCTGTGGGGAATTGAATGAATATGATTAAAATGTTGCATTAAACTCTAAAAGAATTAATGCATCTTTAAATTCGTGGATAGTATGTATAGTATTTGAGCATATAGTATAATTCTATATTGTAAAATCATTTAAATTAGTAGCTAGTACATTAAACAATTTGAGATATTTGTTCTTAAATAAAACAAAGACATAAGCAAGAACTGCAGAAGTAAATAAAAAAACAGAATACATCATATTAGAATTTTTGTCATGTTGTTACATGTTTCTTAAAGAAAGTAAAAGTTCTAAATAGCTTAATCCTACCACAAGGACACTTGCTCAACCATGTTTATTGCTGCTTTATGCATAATAGCTAGAAATTAGAAACAACCTATATGTTCCTCAAAACATGAATGGATAAGGAAAATGTGGTACATCCATATAATGAAGTAAAAAATGACATCATGAAATTTGCAGTTAAATGGATAGAACTAGAAAAAAAAATCATTCTGAGTAAAGTATCACAAACCCAGAAAGACAAATATAGCCTATATTTGCTGATATGTGACTGTTAGGTGTTAACTCAATGATAACCATGCCAAAACCCGTAGAAACACAGTGGTTAGGTATAAAATAAGTTACTTTGTGATATACACAGATCTACTTATGAAGGAGAAAGCAAATAGTGATTTTAGCAGGCTGGTGCGAGTAGGCAAAATGGGAGGATCAAGTAGAAATGGAGAAGGAAGTTGAGGGAAGAAACAGGAGAAAGGCAGTTATAATTTCTCACCCATCTCCTCTTACACCTAATCCTGATCCCCCATTTACCTCCCCCACCTCTTTTCCTCCCAGGTCCTGCTGTCCCTCTATGTCCTGTTTTTATTTTGTTCTCCCTTCCTAAGTAGAACTGAAGCATCCAAACTTTTGTTTCCCTTCTTGATGAGCTCCACATGGTCTGTGAATTGTATTGTGAGTATTCCGAGCTTTTTGCATAATATCCACTTACCTTACTCTTGATGATATTTTCTAGTTCCATCCATTTGTCTGCAAATTTCATGAAGTCATTGCTTTTAATAGCTGAGTAGTACTCCATTGTGTAAATATACCACATTTTCTATATCCATTCCTCTGTTGAGAGACATCTGGGTTGTTCCCAGTTTCTGGCTATTATAAATAAGGCTGCTATGAACATGGTGGAGCATGTGTTCTTTTTATATGTTGGAGCATTTTTTGGGTATACACCCAGGAATGGCATAACTGGGTCCTCAGGTTTTTCCAATTTTTTTGAGGAAACAACTGGACTGATCCCCAGAATGATTGTATCATCTTGTGATCCCACCAGCCAGAGGGTCAGGAAATTGAACAGAGGTATGTAGTAGTGGGGTATGGGGAACTGAGGTTTGCCATTAGAAAGTATCAAATGCCAGCAAGGAAAGCAAGAGCCTCCCAGCACCCAACAGGAATGACATTAGCTGAAATACCCAACAAAGGGGAGATAGAACCTATTGAGACCATATCCAGAGGTTAAGCACAGCCCCCTGCTGAGGGAGGGGTCCACCCACCCATCTCAAAATTATTAACCGAGAATTGCTCCTGTCTAAAGGAAGTTTAGGAACAAAGAGTAGAGCAGAGACTGAAGAAAAGTCCATCCAGAGACTGCCCCACTTAGGGATCTAACCCATCTGTAGATACCAAACCCAGACACTATGGCTGATGCCAAGAAGTGCTTGCTGACAGGAGCTTGGTTATAGCCATCCCCTGAAAGGCTCTGCTAGAATCTGACAAATACAGAAACAGATTCGAATGCTCACAACCATCCATCAGACTGAGCATGGGGACACCAATGGAGAGTTAGGGGAAGGAATGAAGGAGCTGAAGGGGTTTGCAACTCAGTAAGGAGAGCAACAATATCCTTACAGAAGCTTTGCAATTTTATGAGGTCCCATTTGTAGATTCTTGATCTTAGAGCATAAACCATTGTTGTTCTGTTCAGGAATTTTTCCCCTGTGCCCATGTGTTCAAGGCTCTTCCTCACTTTTTCCTCTGTAAGTTTCAGTGTATCTGGTTTTATGTGGAGGTCCTTGGTCCACTTGAATTGAGCTTTGTACAAAAAGATAAGAATGGGTTGTACTGGCTGGTTTTGTGTGTCAACTTGATACAAGCTGGAGTTATCACAGAGAAGGGAGCTTAGTTGGGGAAGTGCCTCCATGAGATCCAGCAGTGGGGCATTTTCTCAATTAGTGATCAAGGGGATAGAGCCCCTTGTGGGTGGTGCCATTCCTGGGCTGGAAGTCTTGGGTTCTATAAGAGATCAGGCTGAGCAAGCCAGGAGAAGCAAGCCAATAAGAAACATCTCTCCATGGCTTCTGCTTCAGCTCCTGCTTCCTGGCCTGCCTGGGTTCCAGTCTTGACTTCCTCTGGTGATCAATAGCAATGTGGAAGTGTAAGCTCAATAAACCCTTTCCTCCCCAAGTTGATGTTTGTGCAAGAATAGAAACCCTGACTAATACATGGGTCAATTTGCTTTTTTCTACATGCTGACTACCAGTTGAACCAGCACCATTTTTTAAAAATGCTGTCTTTTTTCTACTGGATGGTTTTAGCTCCTTTCTCTGTACCAGTACCATGCAATTTTTATCACTATTGTTCTGTAATACAGCTCGAGGTTAGGGATAGTGATTTCCCCAGAAGTTCTTTTACTGTTGAGAATAGTTTTCACTATCCTGAGTTTTTTGCTAATCCAAAAGAATTTGGAAATTGCTCTTTCTAACTCTATGAAGAATTGATTTGGAATTTTAATGGGAATTACATCGAATCTGTAGATTGCTTTTGGTAGGATTGGCATTTTTACTATATTATTCCTGCCAATCATGAGCATAGGAGATCTTTCCATCTTCTGAGATCTTCTTTGATTTATTTCTTCAGAGACTTGAAGTTCTTGGCTTCTGTAAGGCAAAGGACACTGTCAATAAGACAAAAAGGCAACCAATAGATTGGGAAAAGATCTCTACCAATTCTACATCTGAGAGAGGGCTAACATCCAATATATACAAAGAACACAAGAAGTTAGGCTCTAGAGAATCAAATAACCCTATTAAAATATGGGGTACAGCCAGGCACTTGTGGTACATGCCTCTGATCCCAGCACTTGGGAGTCAGAGGCAGGTGGATTTCTGAGTTTGAGGCCAGCCCTTGTCTATAGAGTCAGTTCTAGGACAGCCAGGGCTATACAGAGAAACCCTGTCTCAAAAAACCAAAAACAAAATGGGGTACAGTGCTAAACAAAGAATTTTCAACTGAGGAATCTCAAATGCCTGAGAAGCACCTAAAGAAATGTTCAACATCCTTAGTCATCAGGGAAATGCAAATCAAAACAACTCTGATATTCCACCTCACACCAATCAGAATGGCTAAAATAAAAAACTCAGATGACACCAGATGCTGGTGAGGATGTGTAGAAAGAGGAACACTCTTCTATTGCTGGTGGGATTGCAAACTGGAAGAACCACTCAGGAAATCAGTTTGGCAGTTCCTCAGAAAATTGAAACAAGTACTGAGAACCCAGCTATACCACTCCTGGGCATATACCCAGAAGAAGCTTCAACATGTAATAAGGACACATGCTCCACTATGTTCACAGCAGCCTTATTTGTAATAGCCAGGAGCTGAAAAGCACCCAGATGTCCTTCTATAGAGGAACACCCTCGTAGAAGCAGGGGGAGGGAGGATGGGATAGGGGGTTACTGAGGAGGCAAGGAACCAGGAAAGGGGACAACATTCGAAATGTAAATAAGGAAACTATTCAATAAAAAAGAACAACAATATCAACTAACCAGATCCCCCAACACTAGGATTCCCAGTGATTAAACCACCAACCAAAGAGTATACATGGAAGGACCCATGGCTCCAGCTGCTTATGTAGTAGAGAGTTGACTTATCTGGTATCATAGGGAGTGGAGACCCTTGATCCTGTGGAGGCTTGATGCCCCAGTGTAGAGAAATGCAAGGGTGATGAGGTAGGAGTGGGTGGTTGGGTAGGGGAACATTCTCATAGATGCAGAATGGATAGGATAATGGAGAATGGGATAAGGTTTTTGCAGAGGGGATAACATTTGTAATGTAATGTAAATAAATAAAATAACCAGTTTTAAAAAAGAAGAAAAAAGATAGCTTAAATTAAGGGGTGTTTGAGAGGCAGCATGGAAATCTAATACAATAAAAACTTTATAATTTATATACATATATGAAATTTATCTAAATGAAATTGGCAAAAATGCCAAACAACACAGATTTCTCTTATTGTAATAGAATGCTGACCACAAACTGATAATAAAGCCTCATTTCTGAAGAGAACACCCACACAAGTCTCCGAACATGGGGAAGTTGAGCTGGAGCTTATATAGAGCCATCACCCCTATGTTCTATTGTCTTTGGTACACAGATACTGTGTACATACCAAGAATAAAAATGTAAACAATAAACCAACCACAAACTCTGATCTACAATAGTGTTCTGCCTGCAAGAATTGCTATGGCAATCTTGGCACAAAACTTGTGAGACTAACCAAGCAATAATTGATTTAACTTAAGGCTCACTTCACACGATGCAATCCACTACTCAGGTGATCAAAATCCAGTGATCAAATAGTCCAGGGACCTACAACAAAATCAAATAATACTCTAAAAACAAACATACAAAACAAAACAAAAAATAAACAAAACTAACATAGTGATCAAATGAAGCCTGTGAATGTTTTGTTTTTCTCATAGATTTGTGGCCTGTTCAGCCATCATCAAAGAAATTTCCTCTTGCAGTCTGTGGGGACATATAGAGACCCACAGCCAGACATTATGCAAAGAATGAGAAAGACTGATACAGCCAGCTGTAAATGTGACATCTACATAAGACTGTTCCCTCAGTGCTTAGAAACCCTGTAAAGTGGAGGCAATAAAAAAGATTGAAAGAACTAGAGGGGATGGAGGATAAGAAGAAAACAAGGCCTTCTAAAGCAACATGAGCAAAACTGATATGAACTCCCAGGGACTGAAGCAGCATGTACAGGGTCTGCAAAGGTCTGAGTCAGGTCCTCTGCATATGTAAAATGGCTTCCAGTTTAGTGTACTTGTGAGATTCCTGAGTGTGTAAAAGAGTTAGTGTCTGATTCACGTGCCTTCTCTGGGGCTCCTTTTCTTCTGTGGGCTTGCTTTGTCCAAGTTTGAGGTGACAGTTTCGTTTTATCTGTTTATATCTTTTCTTGTTATATTTAATTATAACATCTTAGAAACATGTTCTTTCTACTGAGAGACAGATGGGGATTGAATCCAGATGGGAGGTGAGGTGAAGAGGAACTGGGAAGAGTAGAGGAAGGAGGACTCTTAGTCAAGATATATTATGTGTAAAATGAATCCATTTCAACAAAGGAAAAAAAAACAGAAAGAGTAAAATAAATACTAAAATACTGATTAAATACTGTGAAAGGACAAATTCAAACAATATTTCATTCTCTAGTTGCAAAATGCACAGGACTTTGATTTCATCATTTACTACCTCCTTAATAATAAAAGAAAATAAAGGCTGTATTAAATGAAAAGTTTTTTGTAATATTCATCATAGGGCTCAGTTCATAATACACATAGCTAGTCCCTAAACTTGTAAGAAAAAAAATTCAATTCAGGGTTGATACTAATTATAGAAAAACATGCTTCCTTTTCTCCAACATATGCCACCACTATATTAAGAATCTTCATAATAGAAGATCACAGCTAAAATCCATAATTAAATAAAAAAGTAAAAACAGTAACAAAGATTAAAGGAAATAACATATACAATAAATAAAAATGAGTTTAAAATACGAGATACAAATACATACATACATATTAAACTAATAACACTGATGCACATGTTAAATACAAATTATGGAGAAGTATCATTGTAATCCAGTCTGGGCTTAGGAGGTGGCTTAGTGCCTGAGAACACTTGTTCTGACAGAGGACCAGAGTTCAAGTCCCAGACAAATATCTGGTACTACACACTTTCAGTAAATCCAACACATTCTTTTGGCTTCTAAGGGCTCCTGAACACATATGTACGGACCCACACACATTGTGCACACATTAAAAAATAACCTCTTTATGTATAAGAGACAGAGGTTTAAATACAGTGGCACATATTTAAGAAAGGATTTTGCTAAAAATACGGCATATTAAGTCCGATAAAAGAAAATTTGCATGGTTACATTGTTTTCAGATAAAAAAGTGTATAAGAGTAACAGTATCAGTAATAAAGAGGTACAGCTCATGAAAATGTGCCAGTTTCACAGACTGTATAAGAATCTTTAATTTCTGCATACCTAATAACAGAAAGTCAGAATGAATGAGACACTACAGAATTGCAGGACAAATAAGCAGTTCACTTACAGCCATGAATTTGACATCTACCCACAGCTGACAAACCCAGCAGGCAATAAATCATTGAGGATATAGTTGAAACAAGCAACACCATCCATCAACGAGTTCTAATTGACATTTAGAAAGATCTATCCAAGAATCATCCAAAACCTTCCTCTTAAGCTTACATAGGACATGCACATAAATTGTTGACATTCTGTAATATAAAATATAAAAAATAATATAAAACACGCTCATCAGAATTAAAATGAAAATCAAAAGGAAAAAATAAGGGGTCAGAGAGACATAACAGTCACTACTGTGATTGCCACAAAAGCATGGGGATGTGAGTTTACCTTCAGGCTGCAGGCTAGTAATTTCACACCAGGTTAGGGCTAACAAATTCATAACTGGAGTTTGGCTACTGAGGTATGAATATTGAGATTGTTCTCTGCTCTACACAATGTCATAGACACACACACATACACACAGACAAGCACACACATATGCATACATACATACACCTCCCTACATACATGTCTATGTGCATGAGTGTATATATATATGTGTGTGTGTGTGTGTGTGTGTGTGTGTGTGTGTGTGCAAGTGAATATGTGTTTGTGTCTACATATCTATATATTTTCAGGTATTGGTGGGAGGGGAAAAATAAAACCTAAGAATAAAAACACAAAGAAAAAAATAACAAAAGTTGGAGTAGAAATCATTAACTTTAAAGCAGAAAAATCACAGAAGAAAAACATTAAAGGTTGATTTCATTGAAAATTAATAATACATGGAGCTGATGAAGGCTTAGGCAAGCTAGTGATGGAATCATGATTTGATGTCAGTTAGTAATATCTGACACTCAAAAGAAGAAATCACTACTGACTAGACTGTCTTTGGAAGAAATTTAAAGGGATATTATAAAGAAATTATTTTACCCAAGGGCAATAATAATCTATATGAATTAGAAAATTTCTTGTAAAAAAAAAAACCTACTAAAATCTCTGCAATTGGAATCAATGTAAGTAAAATATTATTGCTGCTTCTCATGCTCTTGCAGCTCTCCTCACAGTAGCCAGACTGTAGACCTGACTGTCTCTCAATGGATAAATGATGGATGGCTATGTAATAAAATGCTGTCTTAGAAATATCTATCATTCAAGTCCAAGTGGATCAGGGACCTCCACATGAAAGCAGATACATTGAAACTAATAGAAGAGAAAGTG
>NW_022196900.1:11656772-11680952 GCF_008632895.1 Mastomys coucha
TAAATTTATGAAATTCTTAGGGAAATGGATGGATCTGGAAAATATCATCCTGAGTAAGGTAACCCAATTACAAAAAACAAACACGGTATGCACTCTCTGATAATTGGTTATTAGTCCAGAAGTTTGGAATACAGGAAGAACAACCCACAAACCACAAGAAACTCAAGAAGAAGGAAGACCTAAAGGTGGGCATTTCATTCCTCCTTAAAATGGGGAACCAAATACCCACGGAAGGAGTTGCAGAGATTAACTATAGAGCAGAGATTGAAGGAAGGGCAAGCCAGCCTAAATAAAGCTATCTCCTGAGAGGCTCTGACAGTACCTGACTAATACAGATGCAGAGTCTCACAGATATCCATTGAACTGAGTACAGGGTCCTCAATGAAGGAGTTAGAGAAAGGACCTATGGAGCTGAGGGGTTTGCAGCCCATTAAGGATGAACAACAATATGAACCAACTAGTACCCTCAGAGCTCCCAGGGTCTCAACCACCAACCAAGGAATATACATGGTAGGACTGATTGTTCTGGCAGCATGTGTATAGTAGAGGATTGCAAATTTGATCATCAATAGGAGGAGAGGACCTCGGCCCTGTAAAGGTTCTGTGCCCCAGTGTAGGGGAGTGCCAGGGCCAATAAGTGGGAGAGGGTGGGGTGTCAGGCATGGGGTGGGGGGAGCCAACAGGGGTTTGTTTTTGTTGTTGTTGTTTGTTTCTTTGGTTTCTTTGGAGGGGAAACTGTGAGAGGAGAAATTTACATGTAAATAAAGAAAATATCTAATAAAAAAAAGGAAATATCTGTCATTACTCACACTAAGTGAATTATTTATCGTTGTGTTGAAGGAAAGAACTCAGGCACAATGAGACAAACAATGCATGACCTTGTTTACAGAAAACCAAAAATGTTAATTTAGGGGAAATTGGAGGTAGAGTAGAGGATACCAGAAAGGAAGGAGATTAGGAGATACAAACAGAATAGAATCTCAGAAATATAAATATAATAAATTATGGAATACTTTTAAATTAATAAACTAATTACCAGTGATACATAAAATAACTCTTTTTTTTAAAAGTTTTATTTATTTATTATATGTAAGTACACTGTAGCTGTCTTCAGACGCACCAGAAGAGGGCGTCAGATCTCATTATGGATGATTGTGAGCCACCATGTGGTTGGTGGGATTTGAACTCATGACCTTCCAAAGAGCAGTCGGTGCTCTTCCCCACTGAGCTATCTCACCAGCCCCATAAAATAACTCTTAAATAAATTGATTAAAAATAAAATTTCAAAAAGTAAATAGGAAATTTTTACTTTATGAAGTAAATCTTTACTTTTTAAAAGGGGTAAAAGAAGATAGAAAGGGATGAAAAATATTCTTGAGAATACTTGCAAAGTTCATTAAATTCAAAGCTTGAATAAATAGTATCCAGAAACATGATTTTACTAATAGGTTTGAAAATTTAGAATATATAAAGAGAGAGAAATGAAAAAAATGAAATATTCATGAAAGTTTCATTTAAAATAAATTATATGATAAACAAAGCAGAGTGAAAGCAGTGCGCAGAAGAGAAGGCTGACAATCCCGCAGTCCGCCCACCACTCCTTTAGGAATGAGAAGGCTGACAATCCCGCAGTCCGCCCCACCACTCCTTTAGGAATGAGTGAACTACCTGGCAGATGTCTGGAGTCTGAAAAAGCCCTCCAAACTGGGGCTGAGTCACGTTGACATCTCTGCTGGAGAAGAGACCAGACTTCTTAAATGCCCAGAATAATGAGCTAGCTAGTGATCTCTCTACCTCCTTCTCAAACAGACATAAAATATTAAATTGTGCGGAGGGAAAATAAAAACATCCATTGCATTGATATGACAGAATATTTCTTGAATTATGTTTACCTTCTGATTATTTGTTAGCTTATGATTCGGCATTAATGGGTTTTCTATGCACAACAAAAACACAAAAATTGCTGTTTTATTCAGTTTATCAATAAATTATATGAGATCCATGCAGTTTGAAATTTAAATATACTTCTTTCATTATCAAAGAAGAACCTCTGATTTTATAAACTGAAGACTACATGAAGACAGTAAGAGCTTCCTTCACATGAATGGTTGCCCAACAGTTGAAGCTTCCCTCCTAATGGCAACATTCTGGTCTGGAGAGAGAGTAGTTGATGCTCTTGCAGAGGATTTTAATTTGGTTCATAGCACCCATGTTGACCAATCCTTAACTGCCTGTAATTCCAGCACCAGTGGATCTGATTCCCGCTTCTGTCACCCTTAGATGCCTGAACAAATCTGACAGATACTCACACAATGACATATACATGTGCATTCAAATAAAAACAAGAACAATTGAAATATTTTAAAAATGAATATAAAATCAACCCATCATAGAAATAGAAACACTAAAGACAATCTTATGGAAAAAGACATGATAAAAATTAATCAGTAAGTATAAACATAAATTTCACAAACAATATTAAAAGAAACTACAAAACTACTGAATAATGTCATCCATATATTCAGTTATGCAAGTTACTCATCAATTTGGGCTTACATGATATCTTTCCTTATTTCTATGTTATTGTAAAGATGTAAATCTTCATATACACAATGTATACACACACATATATGTGTATATGTATGTGTATATGTATCTATACATGTGTGTTATGTGTGTGTGTGTGTAGAAAGAGCTTTTTTCCAAGGAGTCTGAATATCTCTTTTTCAACTCTTTGTTTTTTCTTACTTTTAAACATATGATATTGTTTAAGTTTGATTAAATATATTAACTTTTTGTATGGCTTATTCATGTCCTTTTTCATTTTGATTAAACTTCATCTTGCTCCTTCATCTCCCTTATCTACAAATCCAACTGTATTTGAACCATTCTCCCCTACAATTAACACTCTGTCCTTTCATATTTTCCTTCCCTTAAAACATGTCCCTCTCAGTAGCCACTTTGTCATTCCTCTTTGATGCCCACCAGAGATAGGTGGTAGAACTGTTGCTAAAGACGTCACATATGTTGATTACATGAAATACAAAAATCAAATTGGAAGTAAGCTCATGTTTCCCCCTTATGAGCTAATTTGCACAGTAATGTACTATGAAGGCTGTTGAGGGAGGGATAAAATATCAATGCTCTTTTCCACCTGTGATCCCTGTGTACTATGTAATGACCCATCCACATAAGATGTGGTCACTTGAGCAACTGTGGCACAATTGTTATAGGTGTAATTAAATATCCAAAGTTGGAATTTGAGGCCAACCTCCATGAGGGAATCCAAACATGAGACTATAAAGCTACTCAAAATGCCATTGGGCATGGTTATTAGGCCTTAAGGACAAACTTAATTCTGTTTAACTAAATTAATATATCAAATTACCCTAAATACATATGTATATATAAATGTGTATATATGTGTATATGTATATATGTGTCTTTCTTCCTTCCTTCCTTCCTTTCTTTCTTTCTTTCTTTCTTTCTTTCTTTCTTTCTTTCTTCCTTTCTTTTACTTTCTTTCCTTCTTTCTATCTTTCTATCTCCAGTATATAACAAAAATAATCAAAGAAATTAAGAGTCTATTAACTTGGTAGAAAAGTTCTTTTGGAGGTTTGCTGGAAACTGCTGGAGGGAAGAAATGGAGAGAAAATGGTAATATTCTATTCAATTAAAACATCTTAATTTAAAAATATATAAACTAGATGAGTAATGAAGCAAAACCAATGGTTATGATTCTGGGGAAAAAAACAGGCAGAGAGTTGACCATGGTGGAAAGCAGAATGGAGAGGATCCAGAGGATGGGGAATATAGCAACCAGCCTTTTTATATCTTTATAGGCCTATTGACAGCTATATCTACAATAATAATACATATGTTGTAAATAAATTAATTAATATATTAAAGTAAATTAGTTTACTATATTACAATTTTATTTGAAAAGTAAAAATAAATTGAGACAAAGCTGAGATTCACAGGCCTCCTCTTTATGCTTATCTTAATCACCAGGTAACCACTATTCACCATGCCCTTCTTTACAGACACATCTGGGCCATGGAAATTAAGCCTATCGAAGTGGCACACAGACATCAGCAGCCTCCAACACAAGAAAACATCCAGACTCCAATACTTTATGGCCACAGCAGCACCAGGCTAGCAATAACACCAGGACCAGCTTTGACTAGGGTCTAGCGGACTCAGCCAGCAAACACGCCCATGTCTCACAAATCCTTGTCAGTCATCATTGTCTATAACTAGTGGATAGATTCCTAGTTTACCTTTGTAAAATGAGATTATATTTATCCACACACTAACCCAGGCTAAAGGATGTCTCAATATTCTAGCAATGTCAGCCAGCCAGCTCTCTCAGAATCGATGGATTGTTATCTAGGTGGAAACCACACAATGACAGAAATACTGATAGAGTATGGTCTTCTATGTGTCAGCTTTAGTAATGGAGAGATTATCAGCATAAAGTCAATGGTCAATGAAATTTAGCAATGATAACTCAATAGATAGGCAAAGAACCAAAGTAGATGTCATTGTTAGTATGCTTTTGTCAAGTTGACAGAATCTAGAGTCACCCTGGAGATGCGATTTTTAACTTGCCTGTGAAGAATGGTATTGTTTTCTCTTGATTGAGGTGGGAGGCTCACTACTGTTCTCTGTGCCTTTTCAAGGCTCAGATTACAGACTGTGCAAATCATAAAGGGAATCGGGCAGGAACACATATTCAGTGTCTTGTTTCTGATCCTAGAAACATGGGACCACCTGCTTCATACTCCTGATACCTTAATTGCCTCACCATTATAGACTGTAATAAGCCCTGTTTTCCTGAATTTGCTTTAGTCAGGTGTATATCCAAAGAAGATATATAAATGGAAAATATAAACATACAAAATACAGTTTTGGTGCCCTAACCTCTTTGAAAATGTAAAGCAAAGATAAAATGAGTTATTACTGGGGAGTTTATTAAAAAAGAACAAACCCAGCTACTGCTGTTATTATTGAATATCATTTGGAACATGCCAAAAGACTTGAGATTACAGCTTTGGGAATCAAACTGCTGTGGACTCAAATGTCACCCCTTAAGTCTGTTTTTCAAATTTATTTTTCTTAACTTCCAAATTTTGAATGTTGGTGATAGAATGTAAGTAGTGATATATAGATATAGATATAGATATAGGTATATATATATATATAGATAGATATAGATATAGATTCAGGTATGTGGGTGTGTGTTTGTAGATTCCTCAAAAATTGAACAGGGTTTCATTAAGCATTAATTAATTAATTAATCTAACATATTAAAGCTAATGCCTAGTTTCTTTAATATTTTTTCATTGGTTTGGATAGTGCTTGAAAATGAAACCTAACATTGTTTTTTTGTCATATTTCAAATTTCTACTTAAATTCTTGATTAGCATGATTCAAGTATTGATGAATAAATTTAACATTATGATGTACTTAGTATTGTATCTTTTCTAAAATATGCTACAAATATATTGCAAACATATTAAACAGGCATTTTACTTTTAACAAAAAAATCCAGATTATGATGATCTAGAGAAGGACCTATTCTAAGTTTACCAAACATATCAAGGTATTTATCTGCTTTATGTTTTGAAACTTAAGTTTTAAAATTTAATCATTTATATATTTATTTATTTATTTATTTACTTTACACTCCAGATTTTATTCCCTTCTGGGTCCACCCTCTGACTATTACATGTCCCATACCTCCTCTTGCCACCCTCCCCCCCCAGCTCCCTGTCTCCACGAAGATGTCCCCACTCACCACCCCACCAGACCTCTAAACTCCCTGGCCCCTGCAGTCTCTTGAGGGTTAGGTGCACCTTCTCTGACTGAACCCAGGCGCGGCAGTCCTCTGCTGTATATGTGTTGGGGGCCTCATATAAGCTGGTGTATGCTGCCTGGTTGGTGATCCAGTGTCTGAGATACCTCAGGTAACCAGGTGAATTGGGACTGCTGTCCCTCCTACAGGGTTGCCCTCCTCCTCAGCTTCTAACAGCTTCAATCACAAGGGTCACCAGCTTCTGTCCATTGCTTGGGTGCAAATATCTGCATCTGATACTTTCAGCTGCTTGTTGGGTCTTCAGAAATGCGGTCATGCTAGGTCCCTTTTTGTGAGCCTCCATAGCCTTAGTAATAGTGTCAGGCCTTTGAAGATCCTCCATTTCCATCCCTGTAATTCCTTCAGACAGGAATAATTATGGGGTCAGAGTTTTGACTGTGGGATGGCAATCCCCTCCCTTACTTGATGCACTGTCTTTCTGCTGGAGGTGAGCTCTATAAGTTCCCTCTCACTACTGTTGGGTATTTAATCTAAGGTCCCTTCCTTTGAGTCCTGAGAGTCTCTTACCTCCCATGTCTCTGGTGCATTCAGGAGGGTCCCCCTAATATCCTACCTTCCAAGGTTGCCTGTTTCCATTCTTTCTGCTGGGCCTCAGGGCTTCAGTCTTTTTCCCTCACCCAATACCAGATCAGGTTCTCCTCTCCCCCCACTGCTCCCCACCATCCACTTTCTCTCTCAGATCTCCCCTCCCTCCCCATTTGTGATTGCTTTCTTCTCCCTCCCAAGTGGGACTGAGGTGTCCTCACTTGGGCCTTTCAGCTTGTTGACATTTTTGAGTTCTGTGGACTGTATCTTGTGTATTCTGTAGTTTTTTTTTTTTTTTTTTTTTTTTTTTTTTGGCTAATAACCACTTATTAGTGAGTATATACCATGCAAGTGCTTTTGGGTCTAAGTTACCTTACTAAGGATGATATTTTCTAGTTCTATCTATTTGCCTGCAAAACTCAGGGCATCCTTGTTCTTAATAGCTCAGTAGTATTCCATTGTATAAATGAACCACATTTTCTGTAGCCATTCTTCTGATGTGGGACATCTGGGTTGTTTCCAGCTTCTGACTGCCACAAAGAAGGCTGCTATGAACATAGTGTAACACGTGCCCCTGTGTCATGGTGGGGCATCTTTTGGGTATATTCCCAAGAGTGGTATGGCTGGGTCTTCAGGAATATCTATTTCCAATTTTCTGAGGAATCTTCAGATTGATTTCCAGAGGGATTGTACCAGTTTGCAATCCCACCAACAATGGAGGACTGTTTCTCTTTCTCCACATTCTCTCTAACATCTGTTGTCACTGATACAGTCACATTCAAAATTGGAAGTTAAGAAAAATAAATTAGAAAAACTTATGTGAAGGGTAATATTTGTATCCACACACAGTAGTGTGATTTTCAAAGCTTGTGGTGACAAGTTTGTTGACATCACCTGTAAAGGTAATGGAAAGGTTGTAGGAGGTTTTTCCAACTGCAATATAGTTATGTGAGCACACAATATTCTAAGAAACTGAAGACACTAAGAGCCTTCTAAGAAGATCTAGGTTTCCAGTCACTCTGGAGATTAGCCTATGGCAGAGAGTCTGACATGCCTTGGTTACTAATGGCACTAATAAAAGAGAAGTAAAACAGCTTTTCTTCACAGTGGTTGAGGAGGGATGGCAACTGGGCTTGGTCTCTCTTTGACAAAGAAGAAGATTAATCACATATTGCTTCTTTCCTTATTTCTGGGGAGAAAAGTTAAAATAGATAGTATTTGTATCTGGAAGATGGTTTTCTTTGTAACAGAGCATTAGCTGAATAAGAAGAAATTGAAGATTTGCTTCCATAATAATTCTCTTGTTGTTTGTTATAAGTTGTTGTTCAAAAAGTGTATATCTTTAAAAAATATTAACCCAAAACCAGTCAACCAAGCTCATGCACATTTTGGTACACGTACATAGGCAGCATGGTGTGTCTCTAAAATATGAACTGAAACAATTTACAAAGTTCCAGCATTCTCTCTCTCTCTCTCATAGAGATTTCAGATCCTTTATAATGAAAAAAATCACTTACTTTCAATTAAACTGAGATCTTAAAGAATAACTTATCTTTCATGTTTTTCATTCACTATTCATTATCCAAAAAATAATATGTAAACCAAATGAGTGGAATTTGAAATTTATTTTGGAAATTTAGATAATTTTTTTAACATTCCTGAGACTTTATTTCTCAATTGATTTCAGAGTGCTGTCTACCAAATAAAATTGTGTTGAGTATTACATAAACAAACAAAACAAAATTGCTATACAGAATATGTCCAGTTAAAAGAAAATATTTTACAATTACTTAAATGAAATATATGTACAGGGAGAGAAAGAGAGGCAGACTGGGAGAGGCAGAAGAGAAAAGGTGAACAAAAATAAAACTAGGATATTCCATTCTTCATAATCACCATTTTGTGATAGGTAAGGCTAGGATTTCTGACACTTTTTAAACCATTAGGTTTATTTCAACACAGACTTTCTTGGGGAGGAAATAAGTCTTCTAGGTATGAGAAAAAGCAGAAGTAAACACACAAGACCTCTACACGAATCCATTTTTATAGAATCAGTGCATTGGTCACAGTACAAATGTTTTCCAAAGCAGGAAAATGTGTTTGAACAGCCATATCAATATGGCCTCAGAATTCCAGAAACATTTCCTCTTAAGTGGTCAAATCCTATTTAATTCCCCTATTGACATCAATATCTAACCATAAAGTTAAAGCCAAAATCAATTCCTTGTAAGAAAATGATCTCTGTAAACTTGGAATCTATATACAACTTTGTGGAATAGAGTATAAATCAAGAACCCAAGAGGAGATAAGACTGATTTCAAATTACATCAAAGTTTTAGAGGCAAATGCTTTTCTTAGCCTAGGATAATAAAAATTCAGATGTCTTTTGAATGAAAGAATTAAGCTGAATGAAACTGCAATGTGAGCCAGTCTTGCAATGAACAGAACAAGACTTTCTCTTCGTGTTTAGGTGTTTTAAAGGCAGACCAGGAGAGACAGCAGGAAACTGGAGATCTGGACTTCATTCAGCAACAATGGATTTCTATCCCAAGTTTTCCTTTGACATCATTCTTTCATTTGAACACAAGTACACTTCCATTAATTATGCCTCATGCTCCCTATCCAGGAGCTTTCTCAGCCTCCCCGGTTCAGTGGAAGACTGAGGTACCTAAGACCTCTCTGCGGCTGGAATCACCTCGAGCTTCAGTAAACAAGAGGTTTCTGTGTCGTATGTGCAAAGTTCTTTAGTCCTCTTTCCTTAGTCATTGTCTTTAGGAATTAACAATATCAGTGAGACATTTACTATTTCCAAGAAATAATTTAGTTAAGTATGAATGTATTAGGTATCAATCTGTTGTGCTTGTGTAGTCAAGATGTTTATCTACTGCTCTGACAGCCTGTCACAGTGTACTTTTATACAAACCCTAGTTATAAAAGCCTCATCACTCTTTACTACCATTCCTGAAACAGTCTCTCTCTCTGTCTCTCTCTCTCTCTCTCTCTCTCTCTCTCTCTGTCTCTCTCTCTCTGTCTCTCTCTCTTTCTCTCTCCCTCCCCACGTATATACATGCATATACATATATATATATATATATATGTACATATATATATATATATATATAAATTTTTAAATCCTTTTTTATAAAGTCTAGTCATTATCCACTTCACAGTCAGTCTGCCCTCCGGCTGTTCCTCCTCCATTACTTCCTCCCACTCCCCCACCCCATCAGATCTCCTTACTCCCTGGGGCCTCAAGTCTCTGGAGGGTTAGGTGCATCTTCTCTTACTGAGGCCAGACCAGTCAGTCCTCTGCTGTCTATGTGTCAGGGGCCTCAGACCAGCTCATGAATGGTGCCTAGTTAGTGGCTCAGTGTCAGAGATCTTGGAGGTCCAGGCTAGTTGAGACTACTGATCTTCCTGGGGTAACCCTCCTTCTCATATTCTTCCAGATTTTCCCTAGTTTAAGCACAAGGGGTCCCTGGATTCTGGGCATAAGTATCTGCAGTCTATATTTAGAGTCATTTTTGTTTGTTTGTTTGTTTGTTGTTGTTAAAAGTTTGAGTCCTGGTGAGATTGTTAAGTGAGTAAATGCTCTTGCCTCCAAGCTTGACAGCCTGAGTCTAGCCAGTCTCTGGAAATCTCATAGTGGAGGGAACAAACTTATTCCTATAAGTTGTCTTCCGAATTCAAGGAGCATGCTGTGGCACTCTTGGACACACAGAGATAGATAGATAGATAGATAGATAGATAGATAGATAGATAGATAGATAGATAGATAGATAGGCAGACAGACAGACAGACAGACAGACAGACAGATAGATAGATAGATAGATAGATAGATAGATAGAGATAGATAGAGAGATAGATATTTAATCACTAGAACAGTGTTCAAATGAAAACAACCTTAATAGGTGTATTTTAATAAATTATACATAGGGGAATAAATAATCTGTGTTCTTAGACAGTTGAAAATAAGGACATACCTGTGCTGTGAAATCAGAGAGGAATATTTGGAGGAAAGAAAGAAGCTAAGTAGAGGTGGTAGAGGAATTGAGAAGAGCAGTGGGAGACTGGGATGAATAAGAATGAAGCATAATCTCACTCACACACACAGATACACACAAACACACACATACACACAGACATACACACACAGATGCACACACAGACATACACACACATACACATACACACAGACATACACACACATACACATACACACAGACATACACACACATACACATACACACAGACATACACACACATACACATACACAGAGACATACACACATACACATGCACACAGCCATATGCACACAGATGCACACATAAACTCTCTCTCTCTCTTTCTCTCTTTCACATACACACACACACACACACACACACACACACACACTTGCTACTGAAGCTCCATACCACAGATACTGACTTTAAATAAATTAAAGCATAACTCATTTTTTAAAGAAGAAAAAAAAAGGGGAAAAAACAAATAGACAGAGGCACAGCAGCCCAAGTGATAATTTTCACAAATGTCCATACTTAGAATTACAGAAAGAAAAGTAAAAGATAAGGCAGAAATATTCAAAAGAATCATGTTCAAATACTTTGAAAATATAATGAGAGCTATTGGCTGAATGAATTAAGACACTCAGTGACTCCAAAGCCAAGCAAACAAAGAATGCTGCACTCAGCCAGAGCAGTGTAGAGAAAGCAGTCACCACGAAGCATGAAAGATACAGAGAAGATCTTAGAAACACTTGCTCTTTCATTTCCTCTTGTCTCCCATGGGGGAAGATTATCCAGTAATCTAGTACTCAGTGTTTATCTAGTTTATCTAGTTTATCTAGTACTCAGTGTTTCGATCTTGAGGTTTTACTGTTTAACTATTTACTCCATTAGAGGTGACCTGTAAGTTGTGATGCAGCTTTATATGTCAGCTGCGGATATCCCATTCGCTCTGCATCATTAACTGAAATAATGAAGTCCCTACAAACATGTCAATCACCATTGCTGAAAGTGAGTTTCCTATGGCTGTGAGTTTTCTGTCAGAGTCTCTGTTCTGTTCCCTCAGTCCATGTATCTTTTAAGTCTAATACTAGGCGGCTTTAATTCTAGGGTTTATAACATGTTTTCAGATCGGGTTATGTAATGCTCCTCCATTATTCTTCAGGTATGAAGAAGTCTTAGGGTTCCAAATAAATTTTAGGATTGTATTGTTTTGATTTAACATAAATGGTATTTTAATAAGCATTGAATCCAAATTGTTTTATGTAGTCTGGATATTTTCACAATGAATGGTCTCAATCTAATTCATGTACATATTTACTTATGTCTTTATCTAATTTGTTGTGTTCAATTTCTTTCCTAGGTGTTTTATTTTCATTGGAATGATCTTTCACTTCTTTACTTAAATGTATTTATGGATATTGTATGTTGTGTAGCTGTTATTTAAAACATTGATTGGGCATGTGACATTGCTACAGATTTTGTTATAATAACTTTTGAATCCCATATTTTGCTCACTTTTTTTTTTGGGCGGGGTGGGTTTCAAGACAGGGTTTCTCTGTGTAGCCATGGCTGTCCTGGAACTTACTCTGTAGACCAGGCTAGCCTCGAACTCAGAAATCCACTCTTCCTCCCAAGTGCTGAGATTAAAGGCTTTTGCTCACTTTCCTGTGACTGTTAACATGATTGCTTCTTTTGGAGGTTTAATTTTCTCTCTAAGGTATGCCATTTGAAACCAATAACAATCCAGCCTTTATTCTAATGAGGATACACCTTTTTTGGTTGTGGTTTTTTGTTTTATTTTTTTTCCTGTTCATTGGTTGCCTGAATTTCAGAACCATGCCAGAGAAAAAGCATGGAGGTGAGCACCCTCATCTCCTTCCACATTTGGAAAGATGTTTGCTTCACATCTCCATAAGAACGTCAGTGTCTTGTGGTCTATTTCTTCTGTAATTAATTTAAAATTTCTTGTTGTGCTAAATTATGTAAAGCCTAACTTGCATGCTTTAGAGAATAGAAATGAAAATTATTTAGCCTAGGGTCATTTGGAAAGTCCAGTAAAGTATTTAGTGTAGGCATTTAACATAATCCCTGTCACAGAGTAACCATTCAATAATTGGAAGAAATCTGTTATTAGAGAACAACCTTTAACGTCTCAGAACTAATAGCAACTTGAAATTGGGATGTGTTTTAAGCCTTTGTTGCTGATATCCAGAGTCCCAGCCATCCCTGTGTACAGGCAGCAAGGAAGCCAATCTTCACCTCAGTATGCCTCACTTGGTTACTAGACACAATGCATTTTTGCTTGGGTGTTTTATTAAATCAATGCTCATTGTATAATAATGTAAAAATGTGCTAAATCACATTGATTTAGAAGAGTGTATATGAGCTGAATATCTAGACTCTGTACATACGCCCATGTATTGCTTCAGAAAAAACCAGACCATTTGTAAAATATTTTTGATATGAAGAGGTTTGTGGATAAGAAAAAGCAGGTCAATTTTCTTTTTTGACTTTAATCATGGTAACTTTAATCATGTGGTAAATTTGGTAAGTAACAAAGTAAAATAATCAATATGTCATTGTGTTTACACTGTCATCCTCCTTTAATTATTGTCAGGGAAAAAGAAAAGCTGTTGAAGATGACTGTTTCCTGTAACCTGAGTCCTAAGCCCTAGAGAGACTAAGATGTGAGACTTGAAGTACCGGGCCGACCTGGGTCACATACTGAAACCCCATTGGGAATTGGGACAGCACTATTAATCAATCACCCAAACAAGCAAAAAGATGAAAAATATAAGCAAGGAATCGCGATATGAAGAACAATATTTTTCTTTAATTATTCATCAGATATTTTACTTTGGAAACAGTGAGTCCATTATTCTTACAACTTATTAAAACCAAGCAATATGAGCTTTATAATGCTAGAGCCAGGGAAACAGCACTTCCAAAAATCAATCGTTTTCTGGGGTACAAATATATCTTGTTCTTTCCTGTGAACAGATAAAACTCAAATTGTTATGTGCCTAGAAATTCACATTGGTCTTGCACAAAAGATGGACGTGTGTGTTGCACCTAGCTGTGGGGAAGGAGGAGACGCACCAAGAACAAATTCCTCCACACGGGTAGATCCCTGCAGAGACACAAACTGCACAGACTGAAGGGAAAACTGCCTTCAGCTCAGCTCAGCAGGAGCGCTGTGCAGTGCCCCGACACTTCACAAGGTACTTTTCTATCTATTGTACGCAATAGATTGTGCAGCCCTTTCTTTCCTAGTTCATAAAGACTTTCATTTTCCAAAATCACATGGACAAGTAATATCATAGATTTTTATGTTAAAAGTCCACTTAGTGTTTAGATTTTCAAACAGCCTGAGTCAGAAATTTATGACATAAAAGAATATGTACATATTCATATGCACAATATAGTTCTCATCCAAGACTGATCTGCTCATTTTGTTGTTTTAAATCTCTTATGTTCTTCTTCCTTTGGCTTGTTTTTTCCTGAGTCCCCCTTCATTTGTCTGAAATTAAAGGTTAACGAGTAGCTCTGTAGCATTTCATTCTGTGAGTTACAATAACTGAGCCATAGTTTTCTTGGACACAGTGTTTTAAAAGATGATGTTTGTGGTTAGTCAATTATGTTTATGAAGAGAGATTGCTGCGTTTATTCCCCAGCGAGCAAAACAATAAAGAATTGTTATCATATAGCTTTTGATATTACATTATTCTTAAATTCCTTGAGATAAATATACTGTCTTTTTCATTATTAATATGAAGTCAATGGAAAAATATTTATTGCTGGAATTTTTTTTTTCTCATCTACCCTCATGAAACTCTATTTTGGAAAGGAGATTTTTCTCTGTCACTAAATTTTCCCCTGTGTTGCTTCAATTCAGTACATTTTAGTTGTGATGTTGGCTTATGGAATTAGAATAGAATATAAAAACAGGCAAAGGTTATAGATCTAACTGTGTCATTGAACCATGATAATATTTGCTGTAGAACTTTTGAGCTTGATGTTGAAATTGTGGTGATTGACATAATAAAAAATTGTGTTTCTCTACTTTTTTTTTCAAGAAAGATTTGTCTGGAGATCTTACATTGAGGCAGGATATATCCTTGCATTTACAATACATTTGACGTGTTCTAGTCCCATTAAGAGTATGGATACATTTGATTCATTAAGATTCCTCATTGGCTAGAATATATATATTCTATATATATATACATATATACATATATTCTATATATATGTATATGTATACATATATATATATAATATGTGTGTGTGTATATATATGTGTTCTAGAGTACAAATCCAAATCATATTTGTAGAAAACAATCTGTGTCATCTTTGAATTTAAGTGAATAATCTTTCTAATGTGTAAGCAATCATGATAAATTAATTCTATACTAGATTACAAGTTTTGGTTTATTTGTTTGTTTGGTTTGATTTTGGGTTTTGGATTTGTTTTGTTTTTATGTAAGTGCAGGGGTTTTTCTGCCAGAGTTGTTTTGTATTATGTTCTTAGATTTTGGGTTGAAACCACTAGACTTATACTGTTTTGTGTAGTAAAGGCATATCATAAAAATACCAACTGCAGGATATATCATGTTTTTAAATTTATATAAAGTTACTTATATGAATGTATTTCTGTTTCTAAACAGATTTACTACATGAAACAAAGTGAATAAAAAAATATACTACCATACTGGAGGCAAACAGGGTCAGTCTATGTCCCAGTGAAGTCTATCCATTGTTAAAACCCTAAACTTCCACCATAAAATATATTCATTATCATCTTAAAATTAGAATAAGCTAAGATGTTTTTAGATAGACTCAACATTCTCTAACTACCAAAAAAATATATTTAACCAAATTATTGATCTATTTATCTATCAATATGTGCTATAATTGCCTTGATTTTAACTTTTTTATTGAGTCTTTGTGAATTTCACATCATGCACCCCAGTTCCATTCATCTTTCTGTCCTTCAACCCTTGCCACCACTCCCTAAAGCGAGCAAAATCAATAAACAAACAAACAACAACTGCAACGTCTCACCATTAAGCTCAGATATGTCACATAGTATACCTTTTTATCCAAACATTTTTGATTGCAAATGTTCCTTGCAATGAATCATTGGGCTGGGTCCAGGCTTCTGGCTTCTGCCATACTTTTAATACTGAATCCTCACTGGACTGGGACTCCTCTTGGATATTTTGCTGTTGTCTTGTGTCATGAAAATCCTGCAGCATTAGTTCTGCTAAATCAGCCTTTTCATGCACTCCAGCAGTTCACAAATGGGGTAAATATTGGGGTGGGCTAGCTCCAAGTCCTGGATCTTGGCCTGAGTGGTAGCTGAGTTTGCCCTCCAACTCTCCTACACCCATCCCATCTGGACCAGCTCTCTTCTACTTCCCTGGTGAGGAATGGTCCCAGCTCATCTGAATGCTTTGATACTCTTTAAAAGACAAAATGATGGGGAAATAATGCATAGTTTAATTAAGTACTGGTATAGGTAAAGAAAAAAAACTGAGAGAAAGTCTCTGTATAGTTATTTAAAATATTTGCCTTTTAAAGCCTTCTAGGGGACGCTAGGGTGCAGAAGCAGGAGTGGATAGGTGGGTGGGGGAGCACCCTCATAGAGGAAGGGAGAGGGAGGAGGGGATGGGGACTTGTGGAAGGAAACAGGGAAGGGGGATAACATTTGAAATGTAAATAAATAAAATAACCAAGAAAAAAAAAAAGAAAAGCCTTGTAATGTTCAACCGCAGTGGCCAGTAGCTCCTAGCTGTAATACGAGTATTCAGGGGACCAGAGCAAATGGGTCTTCAAGACTAAAGGCCAGCCTGGGATTGTCTACTATGTATGTTTTTATTTTAAAAAGTCAATCATTTGCATTAAATAATTAATGAATAAAAGTAATGAGAAAAATTCCTCTAAAATAATGCTCCTAAAAATTTATTTATAATAATCCAGTTCAAACTATAATGGTGTATGGAGAAGCTATCATAGGGTAATGGAAGAAATCATTTCTTTTTATTGTTCTCTGATAAAACATGTGGTAGGAAACAGACAGGTGCATTTTGGCTCACAGTTTGCGAGCATTGTTCATTATGGGTAGCAGAAATGTTAGTGAGATCAGCTCTGCTCACATCTTCAGTGGTGTGAGGCAGGAGTCTGCTTTCTTTGTGTCCACAGTGGTGTGATTCAGCCTTGCATGTCCACAAAAAGGATGCAGAGAGATAAATACTGCTGCTTAGATTCTTTCCTCTTTGTTGACTGCAGGACCCCAGTCTCTAAAGGCACTCAATATAGACAGGTCTTATGTCTCCAGTTGAAGCTCTGTCTCTTAAGTGAATCTAAGTAGTCATGTTAGCAATAAATATTAACATTCACAGTGATGGGCTAAATGTGTCATATTTATTGAGCATTAGTGGAAACCAACTGCTGGTTCATGTGGTAAAGAAACCTAAATTCATAGCATGTTGAGTGAAAGAAGCTATTCAAATGAATGCATTTTTCCTGATTTTATAATTTTGATAGTCTTAGTGAAATTAAAATTAATATATTGCTTTAATCCTTGGAATATAATTGCTGCAAATAAATAAATGTATTACTGATATAACTTTAGAAAGAGTATATTTACCTTTGAATACATAGGAATTTAACTTTTTCCTGCAAAGGAATACAGTAAATTTTTATAGTAATAGATCCCATCTTCATCAGTCAGAATGGCTAAGATCAAAAACTCAAGCACATGCTGGCGAGGATGTAGAGCAAGGGAAATATTCCTCCATTGCTGCTGGGAGTGCAAACTTATACAGCCACTTTGGAAATCAATTTGTCAGTTTCTCAGAAAACTAGGAATACTTTTACCTTAAGACACAGCAATGCTATATCCGGACATATCCCAAAAGATGCTCCAACATCCCACCAAACACTTGCTCAATTATGTTCATAGCAGCATTATTTGTAATATCCAGAAACTGGAAACAGTATAGATGTCTTTCTGCTGAAGAATGAATAAAGAAAATGTCGGACATTTGCACAATGGATTACCATTCAGCTTAAAAACAAAGAAATTGTAAATTTTGGAAGCAAATGTTTGGATCTTGAGACTATCATCATGAGTGAGGTAACCCAGTCCCAAAGGACATTCATGGTATGTAATTACATATAAGTAGACATTAGCCACATAATACAGAATATCCACACTATACTTTATAGACCCAAGGAAGCTAAACAAGAAGGAAGGCAGAAGTGGAGATGCTTGAATCTCAATGTTGAAAATCAAATATTATGATAAATTTACCTTTAATTTTTGTAGAACTACATTGCTAAGTAGTGCAAATCTAGAATGAACTAAAACAGGAATAAAAGGTAGTTATTTAATACATTTATGAACAAATTTATATTTATAACATATGGAGTGATAAATATTGAAGAATGCTAAATAATTTCATAATAAATTAATTTTAATTAAAAGGTCAAATTTGATCTAAATCTTCAGGATAGATCTGGTTTTGACAAAGTCTATGTCACTGAGAACAGTCTATAAAATACAGCTACTACTATTTTAAAATTTAATTTGATTTTTAAGATTGATATTATTTTTTATTTTTTTATTAGATGTTTTCTTTATTTACAATATCTCTTTTCCCAGGTTCCCCTCTGTACTGGCTAGTTTTGTGTGTCAACTTAACACAGGCTGGAGTTATCACAGAAGGGAGCTTCAGTTGGGGAAGTGCCTTGATGAGGTCCAGCTGTGGGGCATTTTCTCAATTAGTGACCAAGGGGGTAGGGCCCCTTGTGGGTGGTGCCATCTCTGGGCTGGAGATCTTGGGCTCTATAAGAGAGCAGACTGAGCAAGCCAGGAGAAGCAAGCCAGTAAGAAACATCTCTCCATGGCCTCTGCATCAGCTCCTGCTTCCTGACCTGCTTGAGTTCCAGTCCTGGCTTCCTTTGGTGATGAACAGCAAGATGGAAGTAAGCTGAATAAACCCTTTCCTCCCCAACTTGTTTCTTGGTCATGATGTTGTGCAGGAATAGAAACCCTGACTAAGACACCCTCCAAAAAAAGAGAAATAAAATAACATAAAATAAAATTACTAAAACAAACCCTTGTTCACTCCCCTATGCCCCTGCTCAGCACCCCACCCCCTCCTGCTTAATGGCCCTGGCATTCCTCTACAATGGAGCATAGAACCTTCACAGGGCCAAGGACCTCTCCTCCATTCATGACCAACTTGGCCATCCTCTGCTATACATATGCTTCTGGAGCCATGGGTCCCACCATGTGTACTCTTTGGTTGGAGTTTTAGTACCTGGGAGCTCTGAGGGTACTAGTTAGTTCATATTGTTGTTCGTCCTAAGGGGCTGCAAACCCTTCAGCTCCTTGGGTCCTTTCTCTAGCTCATTCATTGGGGACCCTGTACTCAGTCCAATAGATGGCTGCGAGCCTCTACTTCTGTATTACTCGGGTACTGTCAGAGCCTCTCAGGAGACAGCAATATCAGGCTTCTGTCAGCCAGCACTTGCTGGCATCCACAATAGTGTCTACATTTGATGATTGAATATGGGAAGGAACAGTCTTTGAATTGTCCTTCCTTTAGTCTCTGCTCCATAGTTAGTCTCTGCAACTCCTTCCATGGGCATTTTGTTCCCCCTTTTAAGAAGGAATGAAGTATTTTAATCAATATATAATTATACTATTTCCACTATTCCCTCCTTCTAACAGATCTCATGCTTCCCCACCATTTCCTATTAAAAGAATTATCTCTTTCTTCAGATTACTGTAGTGTTGTCTATATGTATCCATATTTATACCTGTCCATGGGATTGGATAATTAATTATGAGCATCATCTCTGGAGACAACTATGTCTCCCTGTCTGAGCTGTCACTATTTGCATGTGGCTCTTCTTTTAGGGGTGGGAGTCTGCTCTGTCTCCCAGTATCGCATCAACTGGTTTTATCACTTTTAGGTCTGATGTAAGCACACGTTGTAGGAAATTCATCAATGTCATATTTGGATGATTACTACATTTTTAAAATTCCCACCATCTAGAAGTATCAATGTAGCTATTTTGGTCTTAAATAACTATTTCTCAGAGATATTTGCAAACTGAAAGAAGTAGCACAAAGTTCTTGACTTGATAAAGCTCTTTATTACCATAATAAACTCCTTATAATTTTTACATCATGTTCTTTGTACTGACCTCTCTGGCTAGAAAAAAATATTGGGGCATTGAATATATTTTGGAATGAGGAAGATTTATTGAGCACATGCCACATGGTAAGAATAGCATTAATCATACAGAAAATCATTCTCTTTTCTTCAGCTCTCCCCAAAACTTAAGTCATTCATCCTCATATTAATGATATCCTTTGATATTCTATACAAAGATGACCTTTTACTATTTTCTGCCCACACTTTTTCAGTCCAAATGACAGTTACCATAAGTATACTTATGTGTATTGGGAAAAGTATAATATAAAGAAGTGTTGATTTGTACAGATGTATAACACTAAGCATTTTAATTAAAAAATAACAAGTGAAATACTTTTACTAGCTGGTTAACAAACTAAAAAGATTTCTAAAATCTATAAAACAGGGTCCCCAGTGAAGAAGCTAGAGAAAGGACCCAAGGAGCTGAAGAGGTTTACAGCCCCTTAGGAGGAACAACAATATGATCTAACTTGTACCAAACCAAAGAGTACAGATGGTGGGACTCATGGGTCCAGATGCGTATGTAGCATAGGATGGCCTAGTTGGTCATCAATGGGAAGAGAGGCTCTTGGTCCTGTGAAGGTTCTATGCCCCAGTATAGGGGAATGCCAGGGCCAGGAAGTGGGAGAGGGTGGGTTGGCGAACAGGGGGAGGGGAGAGGGAAGACTGGACAGGGTTTTTTGTTTTGTTTTGTTTCTGGAGGGAAAACTGGGAAAGGGGATATCATTTGAAATTTAAATAAAGAAAATATCTATATAAAAATTTTTAAAAATCTTCCATCTCATGGTGTTGTTATCTCTCATTTCCAAAATATGGAGAAAAACCATTACAGACTCTATCCCTGATAAAAATTTTAGTTAAGCCCTTCCTATATTTACTGTTGATTCATTGTAGTTTTATAAAGCAGATTTTTAAATATTTTGTAGGAATAGAAAATACTGGATTTTCTTTTTCCTTTTTTTTATTAGATATTTTCTTTATTTACATGTAAATTTCTCCATTCCCAGTTTCCCCTCCAAAAAACAAAGAAATAAACAAAAACAACAAAAACAAACCCTGTTGCCTCCCCCCTCCCCATGCCTGCCACCCCACCCTCTCCCACTTATTGGCCCTGGCATCCCCCTACACTGGGGCACAGAACTTTCACAAGGCCGAGCTCCTCTCCTCCTACTGATGATCAAATTGCAGTCCTCTACTATACACATGCTGCCAGAATAATCAGACCCCTCCATGTGCAGTCCTTGGTTGGTGGTTGAGAGCCTGGGAGCTCTGAGGGTACTAGTTAGTTCATATTGTTGTTCGTCCTAAGGGGCTGCAAACCCCTCAGCTCCATTTGTCCTTTCTTTAACTCCTTCACTGGGGACCCTGCACTCAGATCAATAGATGTCTGTGAGCCTCTACATCTGTATTAGTCAGGTACTGTCAGAGCTTCTCAGGAGATAGCTACATTTAGGCTGGCTTGCCCTTCCTTCAGTCTCTGCTCCATAGTTAATCTCTGCAACTCCTTCCGTGGGTATTTGGTTCCCCCTTTTAAGAAGGAATACTGGATTTTCTTATCCCAACTTATTTATGTATTCTTACAAAACTAGAAATTCAGTCAAGGCAAGTTATTGGGTAAAAGTTTCTACTTGCTTTTGATAATTGCAACTTCACTCCTGAGGATATGAACTTCCAGCTGTCATGTGCATGTGATTAATTGGATCCCTTCCCAGCCATTAAGGAAGCCCCACCATGGTTCTATGTTTCCTGGCAAAAACAGAAGTTAGCTCTACTCAACATCTTGGCAAAGATTCCTGGCACACAATAGAGAAACACTCAAATTGGCAAGAAAAAAATACCTTGTGTACAAAACTGTTTCCAAAAACAGCAGGTGCAAAGCCAAATTCACCTTACCAGGTTCTTTAATATGCACAAACTTATGTACAAAAACTTAAGTACTTGTCTAACTTAATATTATTTTTGGATCAATGCTTAAACTTCTTGTTTTCATTTTCTGAAAATTAATGTCTTTTAGATTTGGTGAGTCTAATATTTTTATGTATAATATATATTTATAAGAATATACCTAGTAATTCTGTCATGAAATCAATTTATCATCTACTTATACATTCAGAAAGCTGTGGATATTTACTTGTTTGTGTATAACTACGATATTAATTTTATGTGTCAAGTTGACTGAGTTACAAGTTGCTCAGATACTGAGTCCAGTGCATCAAGAAAAAATTACACTACCTAGTTGGTTTAGTTGAAGCAGAGCAAATAATTTTTTCCAGCTTTCAGATTATCCTGAGTTACTAGATCTTCATGGGAGACACACTTGCCTGTTTCAATACTGAAACTTATAGGACTAGCTCTGTTCATTTTCAGAAATTCACACAAGGACTGGTGATATACCTTTGACTGAGCCAGGCATGCAGCATACTGATCATACGCTTATATACAAGTTAGCTTCTAAAATAGTATAAGCCAGTTCCTTAGATTAGTCAATTTTATAAAGCATGCATGCAGTTGTTACATTAATTAAAAATCCCTAGTTCAGCAGGGCAATGGTGGCACATGCCTTTAATCCTAGCATTTGGTTGGCACAGGCAGGCAGATTTCTGAGTTTGAGGCCAGCCTGGTCAACAGAGTGATTTCCAGGACAGCCAGAGCTATACAGAGAAATCCTGTCTTAAAAAACAAACAAAAAAATCCCTACTTCACATTTTATATACTTTGATACTATACATGTATATATTCTCCTACTTTCCTGAATATTTAATAAAGAATCAAAATTTAACAATGTGGCATTTCTCCAGAAAAATGGAAATTCATCTACCTTAAGACCCAACAATAACATTCCTGTGCATATATCTAAAGGATCCTCCATTCTACTACAAGGGCACTTTATCATCTACATTAATAGCAGCTTTATTCATGATAGTCAGAAACTGGAAACAACCTAGATATCCCTCAAGTGAAGAAAAGATAGAGAAAATATGGTACATTTATACAATGGAGTATTACTCAGTTGTTAAAAAAAAAATGGCACCACAAAATTTGCAGGCAAATGGATAGAACTAGAAAATATCATACTGAGTGTGGTAATGCAAACTAGAAAGATGAACATGATATTTGCCTACTCATAAGTGGTTATTGTTTGCAAAGTAAAGGATAATCACAGATCCAGAGATGCTAAAAAACAATAAGTGCTCAGCCAGAGGAAGGATCCATGGATCTCCCTGGAAAGGGAAAATAGAATAGAGTTGTATGTGAACTTGACAAAGTAAAGATGGGAACAGGAAGAATTAGGTGGGGGACAGAGGTTGTGGTTAGGAGTGGAGGGCAAGTGAACATGGAGATTGAGGGGTTCATTTTCGAACCAATGTGGAAACCTAGTGCAATGTAAAGTCCATGGAGTCTATGAGGGGGACTCTAGTGAAGGCTAGTAATGGGGGATATGAAACCTGCACCAGCCATGGTTTGTAACCCAGCATGACGTCTAGTGGTGGGTGGGACTGGGCCACCAATCCACACATGCAAAACTTTCAACCTACAATTTGTCCTACCTACAGGATGTGCCAGGGTAATTCTGGTTCAATTTTAGGCTCATGTCATGAGATGGCATCTACGCCTGACACTGCCTGGATGGCCAAAACCAAAAGATAGATAGACCACAGACCTAGGATAGAATGAAACAGGATTGGGAAAAAAGTCAATGAAATAGTTCCTAATATCTGCACCCTTTATAATTGTAGACCCTAGCCTAGTATAACTGTCATCAGAGAGGCTTCATCCAGCAACTGATGGGTGCAAATAAGAGACCCATGGCCAAACAATAGTTAGAGCTCAGGAATCAAGCCATAGAAAGAGAGAAGATACTGTATGAGCCAGAGGGATCAAGAGTACTACAAGAACATGACCCACAGAATCAGCTAATCAGGAATCAGAGGGGCTCATAGAGACTGAAGGGACAATCAGGGAGCCTTCATTGATCTGAGCTAGGCCCTCTGCATATGTTGTATTTAGGTAGCTTGGTGTTCTTTTGGGACTCCTAACAGTGGGAGTGGGGTTGTCTCTGACTCTTTCGCCTGCTTTGGGGGACCCTTTTCCTCCTACTTGGTTCCCTTGTCCAGCCTTGATGTGAGGGTTTTACCCTAAGTTTATTGAATGATGTTATGTCATTTTTGATTGATATCCTGAGGAGGCCTGTTTGATACCTAACAACCACTAAAATGAGAATACTGTGTATTCTCTTGAATGAAATATTGTTTATTTGATATTTTTATGTTTGGCAGGGACATATGATGTTTTAATAAATCATGAGACTTATACTATCTACAGAGTAGCTTTGGACAAGCCATTGTATATCCATCCCCCCTGTTTCTATGCTGTTTACCAAATGTTTTCCAGAAAAGAAAAAATTACCTCATTCATTATAAGGGCTGATATAGGTGGTACTTCCATGTAGTTTGTGTAGAAAAAAATATTTGTTGAGAATAGTTTTAGCTATCCTGGGTCTTTTGTTGTTCCAGATGAATCTGCCAATTGCTCTTT
>NW_022196900.1:11683894-11725216 GCF_008632895.1 Mastomys coucha
AAAAAAAAAAAAAAAAAAAAGAAAAAAATATTTGATTTATAGTTTATTATGAAGATAAGTTATGCAGATACTGATGGTTTATTCACTGATGGTTTATTTCATAAATAATAAAGGAATATAAAAAAATCTTATATATATTTTTTATTTATTGGTTGGTGAATTATTTGAAACAATGTTATAGTCTGAGCGTTCTTGTGTATCTTAACCAAATTGAATTCTCATTTCTGCAATTATGGATATGGATCTCAGAATAAGGATTGATTTACTTTCCATTTATCCCTTGTTCTAATATTAAGAATATGTGGCCATTTTCTCTCCACTGAGTTTCTAGGGCAGGACCAGCCAGGAGGCTCAGGCTGCAGAAGTGGAAGGATAGCTGGGACAGGATCCTTCCTATCTCCTTCTACAACTAGGAGGGATGGCAGATCCACAACTCTCTCTGCACACCTTTCCTGCAAGAGAAGAGCTTCTCTCCAGGGAGTGTTCTGACCCTTGGTCTCAGGTGGGACCAGCTGGGAGGCACAGGCCACAGGTAATCTCCCAGAAGTGCTGACACAGGCTTATAGAGCAAGCCAGAGACAGCAAGAACATCTAATACTAGAGATTAACAGATGGCTAAAGGCAAATGCAAGAATCTTACCAACAGAAACCAAGATTACTTGGTATCAGCAGAACCTAGTACTCTGACCACAGCAAGTCCTAGATACCCCAACACACTGGAAAAGCAAGATTTCAATGTAAAATCATATCTCATGATAGTGATAGAGGAACTTAAGGAGGAAATAAATAACTCCCTTAAAGAAATACAGGAGAACAAAGGTAAAGAGGCACAATCCCTTAAAGAGGAAACACAAAAATCCTTTAAAGAATTACAGGAAAGCATTATCATGTGAAGGAATTGAACAAAACCATCCAGGACCTAAAAACAGAATTAGAAACAATTAAGAAATCACAAAGACAGACAACTCTGGAGATAGAAAACCTTGGAAAGAAGTCAGGAGCCATAGATACAAGCATCACTAACAGAATACAAGAGATAGAAAAGAGAATCTCAGGTGCAGAAGATACCACAGAAAACATTGACACAACATTCAAAGAAAACACAAAATGCATAAAGCTCCTAACCCAAAACATCCAGAAAATCCAGGACACAATGAGAACAAACCTAAGGATAATAGGTATAAGAGAGAGTGAAGACTTCCAACTTAATGGGTCAGTAAATATCTTAAAAAAAATTATAGAAGAAAACTTCCCTAACTTAAAGAAAGAGATGCCCATGAACATACAAGAAGCCTACAGAACTCCAAATAGTTTGAACTAGAAAAAGAATTCTTCCTGCCACATAATAGTCAAAACACCAAATGCACAAAACAAAGAAAGAATATTAAAAGCAGTGATTGAAAAAGGTCAAGTAACATATAAAGGCAGATATTTACACCAGATTTCTCACCAGAGACTATGAAAGCCAGAAGATCCTGGGCTGATGTCATACAGACCCTAAGAGAACAAAAATGCCAGCCCAGGCTCCACTACCAAGCAAAACTCTCAATCACCATAGATGGAGAAACCAAAGTATTCCATGAAAAACCCAAATTCACACAGTATATTTCCATAAACCCAGCCCTTCAAACTGTAATAAATGGAAAACTTCAACTCAAGGAGGGAAACTACATCCTAGAAAAAATAATCTTCCAACAAAACTAAAGAAGATAGCCACATGAACAGAATTCCAACTCTAACAACAAAAATAACAGGAAGCAACAATTAACTTTCCTTGATATCTATTAATGTCAATGGACTCAATTCCCCAATAAAAAGACATAGACTATCAGACTGGGTACATAAACAGGACCCAATTTTTTTTGCATATAGGAAACCCACCTCAGTGACAAAGACAGACACTACCTCAGAATAAAAGGCTGGAAAACAATTTTCCAAGCAAATGGTCCCAAGAAAAAATCTGGAGTAGCCATTCTAACATCAAATAAAATTGACTTTCACTCCACAATTATTAAAAATGATAAGGAGGGACACTTCATACTCATCAAAATTATGATCTACCAAGATGAACTCTCAATTCTCAACCTCTATGCTCCAAAAGCAAGGGCATCTACAATCATAAAAGAAACTTTACTAAAGCTCAGAGCACACATACCCCACACACAATAATAGTGGGAGATTTCAATATCCCACTCTCTGCAATGGACAGATCATGGAAACAGAAACGAAACAAAGACACAGTGAGACGAATAGAAGTTATGAAGCAAATGGATTTAACAGAACTTTTTATCCTAAAGCAAAAGGATATACTTTTTTCTTAACACCTCATGGTACCTTCTCCATAGCTGACCATATATTCGGTCACAAATCAGCCCTCAACAGATACAAGAAGATTGAAATAATTCTTTGCATCCTATCATATCATCATGGACTAAGGCTGCTCCTTAATGACAACATAAACAATAGAAATTCCACATACACATGGAAGCTTAACAACACTCTACTCAAAGATAACCTGGTCAAGGAAGAAATAAAGAAAGAAATTAAAGACTTTCTAGAGTTTAATGAAAATTAAGCCAAAATTATGGGACACAATGAAAACAATCCTAAGAGGAAAACTCATAGCTCTAAGTGTCTCCAAAAACAAACTGGAGAGGGCATACACCAGCAATTTGACAGTTCAATATGAAAGCTCTAGAACAAAAAGAAACATATTTACCCAATAGGAGTCAAAGACAGGTAATAACAAAACTCAGGGCTGAAATTAACCAAATGGAAACCATAAGAACTATACAAAGAATCAACTAAACCCGGAGCTGGTTCTTTGAGAAAATCAACAAAATAGATAAACCCTTCGCCAGACTAACTAGAGGGTACAGAGACAGCATCCTAATTAAGAAGATCAGAAATGAAAAGGGAGACATAACAACAGACACTGAGTAAATCCAGAAAATCATGAGAACCTACTACAGAAGCCTATACTCAACAAAACTGGAAAACCTGGATGAAATGGACAATTTTCTAGACAGACACCATGTACCAAAATTAAATCAAGACCAGATAAATGATCTAAACAGTTCCATATCTGCTAATGAAATAGAAAGAGTCATTAGTAGTCTCCCAACCAAAAAAAGCCCAGGAACAGATGGGTATAGTACACAGTTTTATCAGTCCTTCAAAGAAGACCTAATACCAATACTCCTCAAACTATTCCACAAAATAGAAACAGAAGGTATTCTACCCAATTCATTCTATGAAGTTAAAATTACTCTGATACCTAAACCACACAAAGACTTAAACAAAGACAGAAAACTTCAGAACAATTTCATTTATGAATATAGATGCAAAAATACTCAATAAAATTCTTGTAAACTGAATCCAAGAACACATCAAAATGATCATCCATCATGATCAAGTAGGCCTCATCCCAGGGATGCAGAGATGGTTCAATATACAGAAATCCATCAATGTTATCTACTACATAAACAAACTCAAAGAAAAAATCATATGATCATCTCATTGGATGCAGAGAAAGCATTTGACAAAATCCAGCACACTTTCATGATAAAAACCTTGGAAAGGTCAGGAATTTAAGGCCCATAATTAAACACAGTAAAAGAAATATACAGCAAACGAGTATCCAACATCAAACAAAATGGAGAAAAACTCGAAGCAATCTCACTAAAATCAGGGACTAGACAAGGCTGCCCATTCTCTCCCTACCTATTCAATACTGTAATTGATGTCCTAGCCAGAGCAATTAGACAACAAAAGGAGATCAAAGGGATCCAAATTGGAAAGGAAGAAGTCAAATTATCACTATTTACAGATGGTATGATAGTATAATTAAGTAACTCCAAAAATTCCACCAGACAAATTATAAACCTGAAAACAACTTCAGCAAAGTAGCTGGATATAAAATTAACTCCAGCAAATCAATGGCCTTCCTATACACAAGGTTAAACAGTGTGAGAAAGAAATTAGGGAAATAATACCTTTCACAATAGTCACAAATAATATAAAATACCTTGGTGTGACTCTAACTAAGCAAGTAAAAGATCTGTTTGACAAGAACTTCAAGTCTCTGAAGAAGGAAATTAAAGAAGATCTCAGAAGATGGAAATGTCTCCCATGCTCATGGATTGGCAGGATTAATATAGTAAAAATGGCCATCTTGCCAGAAGAAGTCTACAGATTCAATGCAATCCCTATCAAAATTCCAACTCAACTTTTCACAGACTTGGAAAGAGCAATTTCCAAATTCATCTAAAATAACAAAAAACCTAGGATAGGGAAAACTATTTTCAACGATAAAAGAATCTCTGGTGGAATCACCATCCCAGACCTTAAGCTGTACTTCAGAACAATTGTGATAAAATTGGTACAGTGACAGGCAGGTGGATCAATGGAATAGAATTGAAGAACCAGAAATGAACCCACATACCTATGGTCACTTGCTCTTTGACAAAGGAGCTAAAACCACCCAGTGAAAGAAAGACAGCATTTTCAACAAATGGTCCTGGGTCAACTGGTGGTTAGCATGTAAAAGAATGCAAATCAATCCACTCCTATCTCCTTGTACAAAGCTCAAGTCCAAGTGGATCAAGGACCTCCACATCAAACAAGATACACTGAAATGAATAGAAAAGAAAGTAGGGAAGAGCCTGGAGCACATAGGCAATAGGGAATATTTCCTGAACTCAACAACAATAGCTCATGCACTAAGATCAAGAATTGACAAATTGGACCTCATGAAATCACAAAGCTTCTGTAAGGCAAAGGATACTGTTAATATGACAAAACAGCAACCAAGAGATTTGGAAAAGATCTTTACCAATCCTATATCTGATAGAGGGCTAATATCCAATATATACAAAGAACTCAAGAAGTTAGACTCCAGAGAATCAAATAACCCTATTAAAAATGGGGTACAGAGCTAAACAAAGAATTCTCAATTGAGGAATACCGAATGGCTGAGAAGCACCTGAAAAAGTGTTCAACATCCTTAGTCATCAAGGAAATCCAAATTAAAACAACCCTGAGATTCTACCTCACACCAGTCAGAATGGCTTAAATAAAAAACTCAGGTGACAGCAGATGCTGGCTAGGTTGTGGAGAAAGAGGAACACTCTTTCATTGCTGGTGGAACTGCAAGGTGTTACAACCACTCTGAAAATCAGTTTGGTGGTTCCTCAGGAAATTGGACATAGTACTACCAGAGGACTCTACTATACCAATCCTGGCCATATACCCAGAAGATGCTCCAATATGTAATAAGGACACATGCTCCACTATATTCATAGCAGTCTTATTTATAATAGCCAGAAACAGGAAACAACCCAAATGTCCCTCAACAGAGGAGTGGATAGAGAAAATATGGTACATCTACATAATGGAGTACTACTCAGTTATTAAAAACAATGAATTTATGAAATTCTAGGGAAATGGATGGATCTGGAGAATATCATCCCAAGTGAGGTAACCCAATCACAAAAGAACATACTCTGATAAGTGGATATTAGCCCAGAAGCTCAGAATATAAAAAGTACAATCCACAAACCTCAAGGAACTCAAGAAGAAGGAAGACCAAAGTGTGGATGCTTCATTCCTTCTTAGAATGGGGAACAAAATACCCATTAAGGAGTTGCAGAGACAAACTATGGAGCAGAGACTGAAAGAAGGGCAATCCAGAGACTGTTCTACCTGAGAATCCTTTCCGTATTCAATCATCAAACCCAGACACTATTGTGGATGTCAGCAAGTGCTGGCTGACAGGAGACTGGTATAGCTGTCTCCTGAGAGGCTCTGCCAGTGCCCGAGTAATACAGAAATAGAGGCTCACAGCCATCTATTGGACTGAGTACAGGGTCCCCAATGAATGAGCTAGTAAAAGGACCCAAGGAACTGAAGGGTTTGCAGCTCCTTAGGACAAACAACAATATAAACTTACTAGTACCCTCAGAGCTCCCAGGGACTAAAACTCCAACCAAAGAGTACACATGGTGGGGCTTATGGCTCCAGCAGCTTATGTATAGCAGAGAATTTCCAAGTTACTCATCAATGGGAGGAGAAGCCCTTGGTCCTATGAAGGTTCTATGCCCCAGTGTAGGGGAATGCCAGGGCCAGGAAGTGGGTGAGCAGGAGGAGTGGGGAGGGAATTTGGTTTGTTTATTGTTTTTGTTTGTGTTTTTGTTTTTGATATTTTTCAGAGGGGTAGCCAGGAAAGGAGATATCATTTGAAATGTAATTAAGGGAAATATCTAATAAAAAAATAAAAACAAACAAAATAGTAAGAATATGTGGTTTATGTTACCTGTCTGATATTGCTTGTATCTTCTTCATAAATATTCTCATAATTGGAACCTTAGTAACCTCATACAATAGTGGTATTTCTTCTCTCTATCAAGTAGTCTCTTTCTCTTTTTCATTCCCATTTAATGTTGTCTGTCATACATGCTATACATTTGTGGTCCAAATCCTGCTTGAAGTTTATTCAAAGCAGCTTTCTGTTGATCATACAATATCAACCTTCTCTCTATGATGTGACCCTGCTAAGTTTATACCATAGTGTTTTTTAATTTTATTTTTCTTATATCTCATTATATATCTCAGAGTTCTGATCCCTAGTTTACAATAACATTACATTTAAATTTCTTATTTATTCTTATTTGTTGAAAAGTTTGTGTATGAGTACTGCGCTGATATAATTTCTCTCACTTCCTTTCATAACTCCACCTCCACCTTCCCACTCTCCTTTTCAAATTCATGGCTGCCTGTTATTGTTATTGGCTTTACATACATGCATACATACAGATGCATAAAAGCTGCCAAATCTATTTAGTATTTCTCATTTTCATATGAATAAGTTTTTTGGGCTGACCACTTAAGATGTGATAACAAATTAGATGATACATTCCTAGTGAGGACTTATTCTCTTTCTCTCAGCACCTGTTGATTCCATGTAGCTACTCATCTGGCCATTGGGCCTTCTAAGAATTCTCCTATCCAAGTCGACATGACTATTGACATGACCGTTTTCCAGGTTTAGGTAACCTAGTGTTGAAGATGCATCTTTCCTAAAATATATAGAAAAAATAATCTTGCAGCAGGCACCCTGTCCTCTGGAATTTAAATCTTTCTCTCTACCTTCACTGCTGTTAAGGTTTAGTGACTTAAGTATGTGGGTGGTACTGCAAACCTATTAATTGGACTTTGACACCTCATATTTATTTTTCCTTAGTATTGTAGGGCTATTGTAACCATTTTAAAAATATTACTTGCTTATTAATGTTCAGGTGACTATAGGTATGTGAATTAATGCATGGGTCTTCAATTCAATTCCATTATCAATGCTTCTTTCTCTATACCAATGCTTTGCTCTTTTTTTATTACTAGATCTTTTTAGAATAACTTGTAAGTATGACTTGAAATTGGGCATGGTAGCACCTACTGCAGTTCCTTTACTTTTCAGTGTTGTTTTAGCTATCTTGGGTCTTTTGAGTTTAGATGAAGGTTAAAACTGTCCTTTCAATGTGGGAACAAACACAGTGAAGAATTGCATTGGGTTTTGAAAGGGATTTCATTGGATATTTGAGAAAATCAATTACTTTTGGTTGGATAGCCATTTTTACTATATTGATCCTACTGATTCAGAAACATGGGGGATCTTTCCATCATCTATCCTCTTTAATTTTTTCTTTAATAACTTAAACTTTTTATTATGCAAGTCTTTCACTTGCTTGGGTAGAGATACCCTAAGTATTTTATATGATTTGAGGCTATTGTGAAACGTGTTATTTCCCTGAATCTCTCATTAGTCGCCTTGTCATTTGTATATAGGATGGTTACTGATTTTTGATAGATTTGTATCCAGATTCGTTGCTGGCAGTATTTATAGCTGTAGAAGTTTCCTGGTGGAACACTTAGGATTAAAATATATACCATTTTATCAATATTGAAAAGAAAACTTTGACTTGTTTCTTTTCTAATTTGTATGTCTTTAAACTCCATCAGTTGTGTTTTTGTTCTAGCTAAGACTTCAAGTACTATATTGAATACAAAATGAAAGAGTTGTCAAATTTATCTTGTTATTTTTTTTAGTGGCAATGTTTTGAGTTTCTCTCCAATAAAGTTTATTTTTATCTATGGGCTTTCACAGAACTATCTTTATTATGTTGGAATATGTGATTTATATCCCTGGTCATTCTAGGACTTTTATCATGATGAGGTGTTAAAATCTGTCAAATGCCATTTCTGTAGATAATAAGATGATCTTAGGTTTTATCTTTAGTTTGTTTATAATAGTGGATTACAAGTGAGGATTTATGCAGGTTTACCCATCCTACTTGATCATGGTGGATTAAATTTTTTTTTAATCTTCTCTAATACAATATAACCTGAGGTAAGTCTTTTTTTGCTCCACTCCTCCAAGTCCCCCCTGACATCCTCTTTGCCCCAGTCGCACTATTACACTGTATCCCTTCAGAATAGAATACCCCTCCCCAGGGATATCAAACAAACATGATGCAATAAGACTAGGTGGATTGTCTTTTGGTTGTATTCTTTCATGCGGTGTCCAAGTATTGTATTAAGTATTTTTGCATGTATGGTTTATAAGAAAATTTGGTTTATAATTTTGTCTTGCTTGTGTGTTCATATGGTTTGGATATTAGGTTAACAGTGGCCTCACAAAATAAATTGGGCAGTGTTTTTTTTCCTATTTCTATTGTGTGGAATAATCTGAGAAATATTGTCATTAACTCTTCTTTGAAAGTCTGGTAGAAGGTCTGCACTAAAATCACCTGTTCCTTTTGTTTGTTTGTTTGCTTGATTTTATCTTTAGTTGGGATATTTTAAGGAATACTTCTATTTCACTAGGGGTATAGCTCTGTTTCAGTCTTGACTTAACTTTGGTAAGTGGTATATTGAGAAAATTATGTGTTCCCTTTATATTTTTATTGTTAGCGAAGTATAAAGTTTTAAATTATGTCCTTCTAGTTTTCTGGATTTCTTTTGTATCTGTTATGCCCCATTTCCATTTCTAATTTTGGTAATTTGTGTTTTCTCTCTTTGCCTTTTAGTTACTTTGGATAAGAGTTTGCCATTCTTGTTAATTTTCTGAATGAACCAACTCTTCCTTTCATTGTTTCTTTATACTGTTTTTGTTAGTGCCTGTATAATTGCTTTCAGTGTTGAGTTTTATACTTTTTTAACATCTACTCATTTTGCATATGTTTTCTTCCTTTTGCCCTAGATTATCCTATGAGTCATGACCTTTGTGGTTCATATATCAGATATTTACATTACACGTAATAACAATAGTAAAATTATACTTATAAAGTATCAATGATATAATTTTATCCTTGGGAGTCACAAAGAACAGTATTAAAGAGTCACAGCATTAGGAAGGTTGCACTCTTCTAGAGATTGTAGATATGCAGTGAAGTTGCTACCATGAGAAATTTCTCTTTCTTTCTCTCTTTTTTAAGTAGGTACTTAGGGACTTGTTGGCCAAGGGTTCCCATGAGGATTCACAAATAATTTAAGATTGCTAAAAACCATAGGTTACATTCTACCAACCAACAGCATTGCTAAAGACAATAACTGCATAACTCACCGAACCTGAAGATGTTGAGTCAGTGAATATCTAGAGCATTCACCTGTGTAGTCCAGCATCTTTGGTATAGGAAGACGCTCACATGCTCTAAAAAGAAAAAAAAAAAGCAAAAAACAAAAACCATAAACACCAAGCCAGACAAAAACAGCCAGAAAACTTTTATCTGTACTAGTTTATGTCTGAAAGATATACTTGCAAAGGGTCACAAAAAACTTGTCAGAGAAACCAATTAGTGTCTGATTTATCTTAGGGACAAGTCCATGAGATGAAAGCTGTACCTGACAATTTTTGAGTGACCCATAGTCTAGACTAGATATCTTACGGATTTAAAGCAAAACCAAATAATACTGGTCAAAACAAAGAAAATAATAGTAATAAAATAATTCCTGATGATATTTTGCTATACTCATAGATCAATGCTTTTCTCAACCATGATCAAAGAAGCTCCCACTTGCAGCAGATGGGAAAATACAAAGAGAGCCACAGCCAGACATTACAGAGAAAATGAGAGATCTTAGATCACTCAGCACTAAAAGGATGTCTTCATAAATTTTCTGCCTGTGGAGCTCAGACAATCACACAGAAGAGACAAAGAATATGAAAAACTTCCAGAAAAGAAGGCCATTTAAATCAACATGAGCAAAGATCATATGAATTCACAGAGATTGTAGCCACTTGCACAAGACCTGGCAAAGTCAGTTCCAGATTCACAGGTTCCTAGTTTAATTTTTTATGGGACTCCTGAATGTACAAACCAGTAGGTCTTTGTTTCTTCTGCCTTTTCTTTGGGTCTTTCCCATTTATTGGTTTGAACTTGTCCAATTTAATGTGGTAGTTTCTGTTTTATCTTAACTATTTTCTTTTTAATAAATTAATAAATGAAAACCTAGCCACTAAGGTAAAAGTTAACAACTTAACTGCCAAGCTTACCTACTGGGAGAGTCAAAATCAATTTTCTCCAGTAGAGTAACATTGAACATGTCAGCCACTCCAGGACAGACCTCATATTCAGGGATAGTTTGACCAACATATAATAAACTCCACAGGTTTTTTTTTTTTGTTTGCTTTTATTTGGTTACCATCTGGTGGAGTTTGTATGGCTTAATTTTGTTTTGTTTTTTTTTCTTTTATTAATTTTGAGGGTCTTGTTGTATTGTTTTTATATGTTTGTTGAAAAAGGAATTAAAGTTGAATGGATATTATAGTAGGAGTATCTGGGAGGACTTGGAAGAGAGCATAAATATGATTGAGATATACTTAAATTTAAAAATTCTATTAAATAACAATATATAAAAATAAAACAATGTTTACTTTTAATTTTTTGTTTCTCCCAGCGAGTATAAAAATAAAAATATGTTATATCCAATACAGTACTAAACTAGAGTTTTCTTGCTGAGAAAATAACTTAAATTTATTTTTTTTAACTCACCATGAATTTTCTGATTCAGATTTGAATATTTTCAGTCATCTAGAGAAATAATCCTATTGTTGAAATATGCATTTGTTTTGCTTACAGTTGTTTCAGGGATAAATGAACATGTGCTTATAATTGTCTTTTTATATATAACTTTCATTTTTGGTCATATTCTTTGAGGAAATAATGTCTATGTCTCTATAACTTAAAAACCAATGTGAAGAAAGTACAAGATAGGCAATAGGATATGTGGTCCTTGAAGGAAATCCCAAAATTAGAGGATTAATATACTTAATGCAACAAAGTAACACACAGGAATGTAAGACCAAGATTATCAAGAATTTTCAAGAACCAGTATAGTCATGAAAAGCAATATCTTTAAAAAAAATTCATTGCTTTCTTGTTACATGTCAGTCTTATATAACCTACATTACAATGTGATTATGTATGGATTTTACAACTAAAGATAGTTAGAAACCCTTAGAGATACAATTTGTAAGATCAAAGTTGAACCAATATCAAATGGTTTCAAACCCAAAGACAAGGCCACTGTCCTTTATTTATCCCAACTAATTCTTGTTAGAGAACAGTTTATCAGTATGCAAATTCTTATCAAATGTGAACTAACAATGCCAAACAACAAACTATCACAAATTGTTGCACTGCACATTATTAGCATATAATACTCATTGATCAGTGTCTAGCTCAATCATCATTAGAGAGTCTTCATCCAGAAACTGATGGAAGCAAATACAGAGACCCACACCCACACAATAAGCAAAGCTCAGAGAACTCCACAGCAGAGGAGGAAGAAGGAGTATCAGAGCCCTGAGAACACAGCTCACAGAATCAACTAATCAGGGCAAATAGGCCCTCACAGAGACTGAGGAGACAAAACATGGAGCTGGTGTGGGTCAGAGCCAGGGTGTCTGTATTTATGTTATGTTTGTTTAGCTAGGTGTTCTAATGGAACTTCTAACAGTGTGAGGTGGTGCTCATTTGAATCTTTTACATGCTCTTGAGAACTTTGTATACTTATTAGACTGGCTTGTCCAGCCTTGACATGAGGGTGTGTACCTAGTCTTATTGTAATTTTTATACTACGTTTGGTTGATATTCCTAAGAGGCCTGTTCTTTTCTAAAAGAAAATGGAGGGGCATCTGGGAGAGAAGGAAAGTACTGGTGGGGAACTTGGAGAAGTAGAATAAGGAAAAACTGGGGTTGGTGTATATTATATGAAAATAATAAAAATAAATAATTAATTAAGAACTGAAATATTTTAATCAAATTGATCAAAACATAAAAACATTAATTAAAAATACATTGTGAACTTATAATCATTAAATATTATTTATGAATATATTAGAAATACATAATTCTAAAATTGTGTAAACTAAAGCCAAATTGACAGAATTTTTTTGTCTTGGACCATCATTGAAAATTTTTGAAACAGTCACAATCATCAGAGTTATAGTTATCTAAATGTAAGTGGAATATTCAAAAGTCCTACAAAGTCATGATTGCTGTTTAATGGCACTTTCTCTTGCCTTCTCTTTGTTGACTATTACAATAATGCAAGAAAAAGAAAATTTCTGAAATCAGAGACAAGAGTATCAATTTTAGATTGAGCCTAGCCTGCACTTCACTATGAACTTCATCCAATTAAAGACTATAGAGATAGATCCTGAAACAATACAACAAAAGAGAATAATTAGAAAATAATTAAATTATCTAAGGTGATTAACTATACCTTCTATGTTGCCAGAAGAATTGGATTCCTTGAATATCTAACCTCAGTGCTACTTCTTTCCCAACCAAACTGGTATAAGTTTTTCTACTTCTCTTTGAGCAAATGCATAGTCTAAGGAACAGGCAATGTTCTCCAACAAAGCATTTGCTATAAGAAACAATACAAAGCTCACATCTCATAAGTTTGCTTTTAGACATAGAATTAGACTAGGTCCATATGGTCTGAATTTTCTAATATGTATGAGGAGAGATCAAAAGAACAGATGTTAAATATTTGAGTATAATACTGTCAGGCCATCCTTAATATTGATATGGCTGCACCCAGGAAGGTTATGCATTTAGAGTGATTCTTAATATACAGCTCAAAATATATCCTATCACTAGAAGTAGGGAAAGGCATTTAAAGATTGTTGTGTAAGCTATTTTCTATCCAAATATTATACCTTCTTTTGCTGTTGTCATTTATATCACATTTTTTAAAAGTTGAGATTATATACATATATACAAGGACACATGCTCCACTATGTATATAGCAGCCTTATATATAATAACCAGAATTTGGAAAGAACTTAAATGTCCTTCAACAGAAGAATGGATACAGAAAATGTGGTACATTTACACAGTGGAGTACTACTCAGGTAATGAACTCATGAAATTCTTAGGCAAATGGATGTAACTTGAAAATATCATCCTGAGTGAGGTAACCCAATCACAAATGAACACATGTGGTATGCACTCAGTAGTAAGTGTATATTAGCTAAATGCTTGGAAAACCCAAGATATAAGTCACAGACCACCTGAAGCTCAAGAAGAATGAAGACCAAATCTGTCCTTCTTAGAAAGGGGGACAGAATACTCATGGAAGCAAATACGGAGACAAAGTGTGGAGCGGCGACTGAAGGAAAAGCCTTCCAAAGACTGCCCTACCTGGTGATCCATCCCATATACAGTCACCAAACACAGACACTATTGTGGATGCCAAGAAGTACATGTTGACAGGAGCCTGATATAGCTGTCTCCTGAGAGGCTGTGCCAGAGCCAGACAAATACTGAGGCAAATACTCATAGCCAATCATTGGACTGATCACGGGGTCCCTAATGTGCTCCCCATTGGAGGAGTTAGAAAAAGGACTGAAGGAACTGAAGGGGTCTGCAGCCCCATAGGAAGAACAATAATATCTAACAACTGGACGCCCCCTCCCCAGAGCTCCCAGGGACAAAACCAGAAACCAGGGAGTATACACGGAGGGACCCATGGCTCCACCTGCACATGTAGCAAAGGATGGCCTTGTTTGACATCAGTGGGAGGAGAGGTCCTTGGTCTTGTGAAGGGTCAATGCCTCAGTGTAGGGGATTTCGAGGGCGGGGAGGCATGAGTGGGTGAGTATGTGGGGCCACACCCTCATAGAAGCAGGGGAGATGGGATGGGATAGGGGTTCAGTGGGGGAGACTGGGAAAGAGAATAACATTTGAAATGTAAATAAAGAAAATAAACAATAAAAAATTAAAAGGAAACAAAAAACAAACAAACAAACAAAAACAAAGGAACTTGTAAGATTAAAAAAATGTTCTGACAAAACACTATGAAACAAAATCCCAGTAAAGGTGCCAATGATTTTGTTTTGTGTTTGTCATTTACTGTTGACATTGACAATGACCTGCCTTCAAGAAAGTTTTTCTATATGTTATGATACTCCCTTTGAAGAGAGAAATAGTTTTTCATTTAGAGTAATTACCAGATAGAGACAACTTTTGAGTTTGCATTTCTTTTGCTCTCTTTGGTTTCTTTTTCTCTTCTCTCTGTTCTGTCCTAATTTGGACTTGCTTATTTTTGTCTTATGTTTTATTATTATCTTTTAGATTTTTTTTTAATAAAAGAAAAGAGTATGGATTCAGATAGGAAGGAAGTTGCTAGGATCACTGAGAAGTTGTTGAAGAAGTAATGGTAAACATAATATATTGCATTAAAATATCTCTTTTTTAGGAAAAGAAAAATTATATTAATATAATTATATAACTTTCTCTTCCTTTTTTTCTCTGCTCTACTTCATATCTTTTATTTTGCCCCTGTTGACTCACATGGTTATATTTAGGATCACAAATAAGGGTTTGCTTACTGGAGCCTAGGAAACTTCTCCAGTTCACCACTGAGGAAAATGTCTCTCATCCTCCTATAAACCATTAATTACCTATAGATCATGCCCTTCCCTGAAAGAATATTGGTGGGCTCAATTGTGTACCTATCCCATTACTGCACTCTGAGTTCAAGGCTTCAACAACTCTGTAATGCCCACAAGACAATGTTTCCCACTACTCTCCAGTCGTCTGCTTTCTGCCCAAATTCTTCCATGACTCCAGAGTTTAGGGAGGTGATTCAGGTGTCTCACTTATGGTGAAGCTTCTGGCAATCATTTCTTCTCCCTACATTGTCCAGTTGGTGCTCTGGAGTCATTTCTGACCACCCACAGAAAAGCTTTTCCAACCAGTGTTGATCTGTTCATTGGCTCCCCTCGTCCTTCCTTGGCCCCTAAAATCTGATTATATTCTTAGGGATGAATGAAATTGTTATGTGTGTGTATGTGTGTGTATATGTGTTTTTGTATGTGTGTGTGTGTGTATGTGTGTATGTGTTACATTTTCTTTATCCATTCGTCTGTTCATAGACATCTATGATACCCTTTCCTAGATCCTATAAACAATATTCAATAAACATAGATTTGCACATATCTCTATGTTACATTGTCTTAGAATATTTTAGGCATGTACCCACATGATAATGCTAATTCATGTGGTCTTCTATTCTAGGCTTTGTGAGAAAATTTCATTCTAATTTCCACAGTAACTATACCATTTATATTCCCAATTACCAGAAGTTAAGAGGGTTTCATTTTCTCCTTATTGTAGCCAAGACTTGCTGCTCTTCATGCATTCATCTATTGAAAGTCCACTCCATAATTTGGCTGTTGTAAAAACTAACAAACTAGATTTATTTATATAGCTATTTCTAAGTAAACTGACTTTTCACTCTTTACCTCTCTGGCATTGTATTTCTGAATCATCTTAAAGTTCTACATCTAATTTTTCAAGCAGCCTTCATATAGATTCCCAAATTGACTAAATTAATTTACATAACCACTCCTGTGAATAGAGGTATTTTGCTACACAGCATTACCAGCATTTGGATTTGCTTAGTTCTTCATGAAAGCTATTCTGATCAGAGGGAAATAAAATATCAATAAATTTTTCTTTAAATATTCTTGACTGTTGAGAGTGTTGAACATTTTTTTTTCATGTATATGTTGCTCATTTGTATTTCCACATTCAAATAGGGTCTGTTTATGTACTTTCATACTTATTGATTAGATTGTTTTCCTATTTGGTAGTTTGTATTTAAGTTATTTACACAGTCTACAGGTTTCTGCTCTACTGTGTGATAACAAAGCTTTTCTATTTTTTTTAGGATATCCTTTTGTTCTGATAGTTATTATATTTACTGAAAATTAATTAACTTATTTGCAGTAAAATTTTTAAATTATGGACAAATTTATACTTATTATAGTTTTGCACCCCCAAATGAGTAGTCAGCATTGTGGTAGAAGGTGCAGCATGTATTCGTTGAACAAAGCAGAAATAAATCTTAGAACAATGAAAACTTTATATATAGGTATCCAAAGACGGTTATGATTCCAGAATAGTCAAGGGCTTTGGAAACTACTTTTATTTACTATTATAGTAGGAATTTACAAAGTCCTCACTGATATAAATAATAAACTTTAATTTATAAATTATTATACACTGACAAGTGTCTCTATGGAACCTCAGTGTTCCAGGTACTATGACTGTTGAGTAAAGAAGTAAGAACATTTGTATAGTAAAACAAGATTTGAAAACTGGGAGACAGTCTATTAAATAAGCTTTCAGAAATGTTTGTCAACAAAATTTGCAAAACTAATATGTTTATAAAAATTGAGAAATTTTATAGATTTAATTTGAATAGAAATTTCTCAATAAGTACAAATGTGGTTGAAATGAACTAATTATAGTTTCAAAATTGAGACAAATTTTGAGCACCATTTAATTTTAAAGTATTTACCTTTTGTCTATATATTAATAAGCATTAATAAATAAAGCTGTTTTTTTCCAAATCAGGAAATCATGGGACTGGTTAAGAGTCTGACATTTAGGTTCTAAATCACAGTCTTGTCTCAGAAATAGTATATAGGCTTGATATAGTTGGTTAACATGAGTTTATCTTCAGTCTTTTTTATAAAACTATTAATTAGAACATTTATTCCATGGTATTGTTATTTGCATTATATTGAATTTGCAGTTAAAATGTGAAGTGTGCACTCAAAAGTTCTTCTATTACCATGTTCTCAGAGTATCAGCTCATCTGAGCATGCTCTCCAGTAGAGCACAGACAAAAAAAATAGAACTGTCTGCATATTAAAATAAAGTATTATAAGGTAGCCGGAGATTGCTTCATGGATAAGACCACTTGGGTGTGCTAGTGTAGATTCTGGTTTTATTCTGAGTGCCCCTAAGATACTTCCTAACCACCTGTAACTTCAGTACTGGGGAGGGCTCTAACAACCTTTTCCATCCTCTGCAAGTCCAAGGCCAACACTTGTTGCATGTTATACATTCAAATATCTATATATGTACTTGAAAATTCAATAAAAAATAATGGAATTTCTGAAAAAATATCAAAAATAAAAACATAACCAGGAGAGGAGATATTATTTGAAATGTAATTAAAGAAAATATCTAATAAAGAAAAAAGAAAAAAATGAGGAGACATTCAAATTCATCTCCTGATACACACTTAAATAAATAAATAAATAAATAAATAAATAAATCCAAAAATAATGGAACCTACTGTGTAGGAGATTTTAAAACAGGCATGCTGTCACTAAACCATGTGAGAACTTCTTCTCTAGGGAACAGGTCAAGGTTATAAGTTATTTAATCAGTGATGCAGTTTTAAAAGTTCAGGTAGTGGAATGATAATCCTGTTGTCTTTCTTGACCTTATTTGGCACATTATCCATTGTAAAAAGGATAGTTCCATAGTTATGATGGCATTTCTGATGAGTTTTGAGACCCCTACTTTAGTGGTACTGCCTCAAATGCTTAATAAGATGATACTCATAGGGCAAGGATCCATAAAGCAAGAAGAGGGATATTTCTTTGTACTTTCAAACAGGTTTTGAAGTTACTTTTAGTGTGAAATAGATCCATCCAGCAGAAATGGTAAAGAAGTTGGCTTTTAGAGAAAAAAAGACAGTCAATGCTAAAGAAAACTATATGTTGGAATATAAGTTTAATTTCAGGAACTCTACTGGCTAAATATTTTTGGACTGTCTACAAACTAGATATAATTTTAAGATCTGATACTATTGTTGTTCATTTTCACATATATCTTAAAAGCAAAACTGTGATATATACTAGTTTTTAAGTCCAGACTGCCTGCATACTGTCAGTGAGTTTTAAATAGAAATGAGTGCAGCTTTCTCACAGCAAATAGCTGTCTTTTATATTCTTTTAATTAGAGTATATGTTTCTCCCTTGGTATTTAATATTATAGATAACACTTGAAGTTGGAAAGCCATAATGAATTTGTGATGAGAGTTGAAAGTGTGAGACCTTAGGAGTAGTTGCTCTGAGCAAGGAAGGCAAAATTGTTGAGTGTCTGTAAATAACGCAATTTTATGTATTCTTAATGATATTATTACTACCCAGTAGTAAAAAGCTTGCTAGAAATTCACAGTGTGTGAAAATTTTAAAAGATTTTATGATTCCATATAACACAGTCACATTTATGTTTTATTTACATTTGCACAAGTATTTTCTAAGCACCCCTCATCTACTTGTTTTAATTATGGATGAAATATTATTTTATCTTCACAGAAGTAGCTAAAAATTAGGTGTGTGGGCAAAAATAGTTTGTTTCTGTATTCTATCACACATAAATAAAAATTTCACAATTTAATTTTATTCAAAACTAGAAAGTAGGTGCTTAATTTTACTTTCATTGAGGTGAATTATGGCACTGATACTGGGGAAAATGTCTGATTCTCTCAAGGGAGACAATCCCAAAATGCACCTCGGTTTTTCAAATGATGAGTGATTTGCTTTTTTTAGTCAGCACTATTATTGCTATTCTTGATTGTCCATGGTTACATGATTTAAGTGACTTGTGATGAGAGTTGAAAGTGTGAGATCTTAGGAGTAGCTGCTCTGAGCAAGGAAGACAAAATTGTTGAGTGTCTGTAAATAACATAATTTTATGTATTCTTCATGTTATTATTACTTCCCATATTTTGTTTATATGACTCTAAACAGTATATTCATTAGTTTATATAGTGACTTGATTCTATTGCTTCAGTGATTAAAACTGTACTCACTTACTGGCTATATATCGTTACTGTGGTATGATATTCATTGAAAGAGAGAATATATTTTAAGAAGTGTGGATATCTCCTTACATAATTCTAAAAATTGTAATTTTTTTTGTTTGTTCACATGATGACAAAGTATGGTAAGGTCAAATTTTCTGACTGCCCCAAATAAATTTTATATAAGGTTGTTATGTTATTGATTCAATGAGCATTTTTCTATTGCTAGTCATATAGCATTATTTGTTTTAGAGACATGTTCTCACTATGTAGGTTTTGGTGTCGTTGAACTCACTTTGTATACCAAATTTGTATTGAACTCACAGAGATTTGTCTGTCTCTGCTTCCCAAGTGCTAAAAATAAAGGTTTTGCCGCTACACACATCTACCATATAACATATTCATTTGCAGCTTCAATAGCAATTAACTTTTGTTTAGCTGAAAATGAACTCTTGCAATTATTAAACATGTTGTTGGAAATATGGTCATTTTATGCCCATTTGTAGAAATAATGTATGCATTATATACTAATTTTATTCAATTAAATTTTCTTTCTAATGTGTGACTTGTCTTTTATATTCATTTGCTTGCTCTTATGTTGTATTATCATTGTCTCCCATTTTAAACAATTTGTCTAGTTACAGGAAAATTCCATACAAAAGATAAAATGAAGAACATTATACAAGGATCATTCATGCATCCATCAATCATAGAAATGGCTCCATGTCACACTCACAGATTACAATTCTAAATTCAACTTTCCAAAGGCACTCTAACTTCTTGCTAACACCTCCACTCCAGCTACAATTTACCAATTTTTATTCTAATGTATCAAGTGCAACTACTACATGATCAAATTATACCAGCAAACTCTAAGGATAGATATTAAAAGGTCATGTAAAGAAGACAGATTTTCATGAGAGGTAGCATCATTCAACCATGTGCAATTAAGCCATTTCAAGTTATAATAAATATGTAATGTTAAGGTTATAATAAGATGTAGAAGGTTTGAGCTATAAACCTCATACAAACCAAAAATCTCTCAAAAAGAGTTTTTATTGTAATTTCACAGTGTGGCATTCTGGTGAAGTTATATACACCACATCAATAATTTACTATTTATTGTCAAAGATACCTAAACCAGACTTTGAGTATGTAAAACTCACCTTTTGATAATTCAATCAGTACAACCAAATTTTAAAGTAAATCATTCGTTGCCACAAAATTGTACATTGTGCTATCACAATCAATTTTGGGACTAAGTTTTATAACAAAATGTACTTTAAATTCATGTATTTTATCAATTCTCTAGTCTGCAGAAACTCTTTTATTATTAATTTTTCTATATGTTTGTCTTTTTAAAAAAACTGATTCATCACACTCATGAATTGCTGGAGGAAGTGCAAACTAATACAGACACTACAGAAATCAATGTAATAGTTCCAAGGAAAGCTAGGAATTGATCTACTTCAAGATTCAGTAATATCAGTCTTGGACATACATACCTAAAGAATAACTTCATCTTACTATTGAGACACTGTTAGTTGCTCTATACATAATAGTCAGAAATTGAAAACAACCTAGATTTTTTCCAACAGATAAATTGATAAATAACATGTAGGGCATTAACACAATGAAATATTGCTCAGCCATCAAAAATTAAAAAAAAAAAAGGATATCATAAAATTTTCAGGTAAATGGATGGAGCTGAGGTAATGCAGAAAAAAGGTATATGTAAATTTTAGCTCTTAAAACATTGATAAGCAAGCTACAATAAGTAGAATTAGAAATGTTGGAAGAGAATCAGTGACTATAGAAAGTGGGTGGAACTTCCTAAAAAGGAGAAATAGAATTGATAGTTAGAGATGGATAAGTGGTTCTGGGGACTTGGAACTGGTAGATCAAATGGAGGTGGGTAGGGAAGAGGTAAGGGCAGGAATACAGCCAGAAACAGCAAACACTAGCTGCCATTCGAGGGGTCAGTTGGAAACCCAATGTAGTGGAAAATGTTTACAGTAAATGCATATGTGAAGATGATCTAAACAATTTTTCCAAATATCCAAAGAGACAGTGCCCCAGTTGCATATGACTTTTCACCAACTAAATTTTCCAAAGCCAGAAATGAGTTCCATCAATTGAGTTGTTGGTTGAAAAGAATTCCATGGAAACTCAAAAACAGTCAATGCTGTTGGCAAGGTTATTTTACACAAACTGCGGGTAAGGCACTATTGCTGAAAACAACACCTCCATATCTCATTGAACCCAGAGAAGCTGAGATGGCACCTATATAGAGGCTTTCACATCTACAGAGCAATGTCCACAGTACTGGAAGGTACTCCTGATAACAAAGGAGAAATACCAACCTATCTATAAACAAACCCTTTACTTTACATTGGTGACCTGTTTTTAAGAAACAATGGTTCCACAAGCAAGCTGAAATAATCAAATAAGATGTGGTTTGATTTGAGTCCCACTCCATGAAATAGAACCCATACCCAGCACTGCTAGAGTAGCCAAAATCTTCTTAAGTGTAAACCCAATATTACTATTCTGCTATAGGAACATAGTAATAAAATGACTCCTAGACTCTTAACAATATACTGTTGTTCTCATAGACCGGTACTTTGCTCAGTAACCAAGAGAGGAGATCTTTCTTGCAACGAGTGGGAACATGAGACCCACAACCAGAAAATGCTCTTAAAATGAGAGTCCTTGGAACCCATAGTCATAAAAGGGATGGCTCCATGAAATTCCTCTCCTCATGGCTCAGGGAACATTGCAAAAGAGGAAGCAAAAATTGTGTGAAAAACAGAGGGAATGAAGACCAGGACTCAAATCCTTTTCAACACAGCAGTACTGGTATTCATATGAACTGAAGTGACTGTGGCCCCATGAACAGAGCCTGCAAGGATCTGCAACAAATGATGTCATGGTTTCAAGAGGAGAAGTGGACAAACTCGTTCATTCCTAGCCCCCAAAATATCTCCAATTGATAACAACTTTCAAATGGAAAGCAAGTATTCTCCAAGAAACTATCACTGGGAAGATAATTACTTCAGATAGGTCTAATGTCCAGTAGTAGACGGCCAAAATAAAATGAAATCAAGGGCTTATTTGGAGGTTCTTTGTCTCATAATATTGTTAGGGCACTTAACATTTGTTTTTGTTTGTTTATTTATTTACCATACAGAATCGTTGCATATAATAAGGCTTCTGCTTTTGTATTTTTATGGGATTTCTGTGATGTGGACATATGTCTGTCTTATATGTATATGTTTCTCATACTTTTACTTCAGCTCATTTTCTTCTCTTTGTTTAGCTCTATTCTGATTTGCTTGTTTTTGTTTTTGTTTTGTTTTGTTTCACTGCTTAGATGCCTGCTTGTTTAGCAAGAGACAGAAAGAACGTGGATCAGCATGGGAGGGGAGGTGGATGGGAACTTGTAGGAGTAGAGTTAGGGGAAACTCTTATCAAAACCTATCATATGAAAAATTCATTATGAATAAGAGAAAAGTAGTCATCCATAATTTTATATACATTTTGAGTTTTATTGCTTGATAATGCCATATATCTTAATTTATCTTTTCTTCTCTTCCAATTTTTTCTCTATCCTTCCTACCTTACCCACCAGGGTTTAAGACCTTGTGTCTTTAATGTAACTCTTAAAGATTTACCTATGTTGTGGCATTTATATATTTAGACCTAGATAAACATGTGGATAAGTTTCTATTTTACTTTTATGTAAAAATGTTTCTCAGACATATTTTAAGTAGATATGCTATACCTGTCCCTCAGTTTTAGACTTGGGAGTGTTCCTGATATTATAGTGCCTCTAGTTTGAAACTTTTAATAAATAAAACACAACAAAACAAGATACAACTTTCCAAATTAACTGGCCCGTTTCTCTTGCACATTCTTACCCTCATTTTTTTAAAACCTGAGTTTTCGACCATAGCCATCCTAGGGGCTTTAAATTCTGTTTCATCATGGTTGTGGTTTGCATTAAACAGGTGATTGCTGACTTGTTTTTGGCATACTTTTTTTGTCTATGCTTGCTGGGCCTTTATTTCAGAATGTCCTTTATTATTACTGAATTTTCAAAATTAAGGTATTTTCTTATTTAGGTTGGATGAGTTATTATTCTAAACACAGTCTCCTGGTTATATAATTTGTAAATATTTCTCACATTTTGTATGTTTTCTGTTTTATTTATTTGTTTATTTACTCTAAGTATTATTCTGTTACATGGGTTGTGGATACACACACACACACACACACACACATACACACATACATATATATGCACACATATATATAGTATTTGGAGATTTAGCCTAACTTATGATCATAAAGGTATACTCATAATGTTTCTTTTAAGAGCTTTGTCTTTTATTTCTTTCATTTGAGTTCTTTTAACTTGTATCTTTCTTGGCTGTGACATAAATCAAAGGTTCAATGTTATCTGTTGGTGTTATAATGTCCAGTGTCACATTTCTACTAGATTATTCGTATACAGTTCTACTTTATTTTTGTATATGTGTATGGTCAGGTTGCAATGTGCATGTGTCAGTGGAGGCCAAAAGGTGATGCCAAATGTCCTGGAGCTATAGCTACAGGTGCTTGTCAGCTACCTTTTATGAGAGCAGAAAACTGAACTTAGTTTCTCTGCAAGAGCAGTCTGTGTACTTAATTGCTTTCTAATGTGTCGCCCTAGCCAATAATGGATAGGTGGGAACATTTATTTTATAATCCTCAATTTTGTTTCATTTATCCAAATGATAGACAGTAGACATTATATCACAGTCTTTATCAGTATTATTTTGTAATAACTTATGAAACTATGATACATTTAGTGTTCCAATTTTATCTTTCCTTTTCAAGGTTGCCTTAGCTTTTTTTGATTCTTTGAATTTCAAATGAATTTTACAATCAGGCTTGCCAATTTCTGTGAAAAAAATTAGATGATACTTCATTTTAATCTGTGTTGAATTTTATACCAATTTAAAGGATATTGTACAGTTTTTAACAATACTGTGTCTGGATTTATGAACATGAGGTATTTTATTCAAGTTTTCATAACTTATTTAAAATTATTTTGTCATTTTCAGGGAATAAGTTTTGTCTACATTTCATTCCATTAATTCTTCACCACATTCTTAAATTAGTGTCACTGAAACAGAATTGCTTACTTTCTTAGATTTTGGATTCTTCATGGTTATTATATTCATGAGAGTTTTGTACATTGGTGCTTTGGCTTGCAACCTCATTCAGCTCACTCCTTAGACTTTGTAGCCTTTCAGTGAGTTCTTTAGGATTTTCTACATACACAGGTTTTGATCAATCATTGACAGGAAACATGAATAGAATTTTCATAACAAAGTTTTCTACATAGAGGTTTTTCTTATTAGTAACAGCATAAACCACTGCCCTTAAATCATTTTTTGGATGTGCTACAACAATATTGAGAAGGGTGCTGTAAGATAATTCACTTTTCTAGATTCTATAGTTAAAAAAATACCCAACAATTTCAATGTGAGATTTAAATATAGGCATGGTAAAATGCATCCTTTCACACAAAGACTTCAATCAGGAAATGAAAATAAAATCATTTATTGCAGGATATTTTTAAATCTTTCACTATACCTGTTATGAGAAACCTATAATCAGTTTGTAAATGCATGTGCATTTTCTCCTTAATTTATGTGTTTATGTATATTACACTGTTATAATTTCACTTACTTAAAACAGGATTTTTTAGCATAAAAAATTAAACTTATTATAAAACAATATACTTTCAAATATATAAATATTAGAAATATTATAGAAAATTTCCTCTTAAAGTAATACCAATATTCTGTTTTACCCAGAAGGAAAAAATAAGCTCAAATAAAAGGAATGAAGTAGATAATATATTATTAATTAAAATTTAAAAACATATACTTGTGACCCTGGCAGTGAATATGATACTACTACTACTACTACTGCAGATACTACTACTACTAATAATAATAAAACAACAACAACAACAAAAAGGACTAATTGTATTGTTTGCATCCTAAGGGATTCCTTATGAGCTCATAGCAACAGTCATTTAATGTTTTTGAATGTAATCAAAGGTTAGGGCTTGAAATCAGGTATTTTAAAAATACACACAAGATCATATTATATTCTTGATGGACAAGAAATTATATTAACCTATACTGAGAAATCCTGTAGTAAATATAAATCACTTTATTTAATAAATGAGCATAATTTTAACTAAAGCATTGTTGAAGATTAAAATCATTAAAGAGCTAAAACAATCTAATGTAACTTCATGACTCCATTGACTCATTTTAAACACAATTATATAAGGCAGGTAAGTGAGTGATGGCACTGAAAATATGTAGGATGATATTCTTATATTTCAGAGAGAAATACTTATCTTCTCAGCCCACAAAGACCAATTTGTGTATGTTTGTTTACTCACCCACTCATTTAAGTATTTATAGTATCTTTCTATTCAACTTATAGATTTAAATATCTACAGTTAACATTATTCTTAGAGACTGATGTTCCTAGCCTGGACTGAGCGCAGTGTCCCTGATGGAAGAATTAAAGGCTGAGTGGCTTTGTAGCCCCATGGAGGGAGCAACAGTGTCAACTGGCCAGACCTCCTGGAGCTCTCAGGGATTGAACCACCAACCAAATAGTACTCACAGAGTGACCTATAGCTCCAGCCACATATGTGCCTTGTTGGACATCAGTGAGAGGAGCAGCCCTTGGCCTCAGGGTGTTCAATGCCCCAGTGTAGGGAATGCCAGGGCAGGAAGCTGGAAGTGGGTGAGTTTGTGAGGGAGCACCCTCATAGCGGGAGGGGGAGGAAGGATGGTATTGGGGCTTTACCTTAGGGGGACCTGGAAAGGGGAAAACATTTGAAATATAAATAAAGAAAATTTCCATAAAAAAAGAAAAACCTTTATTCTTAGACCCAACCTTTCAATATTTGGCCACTCGTTAAATACTGGTAAACACTCTATGAAAATCATCAGTTTTTCTCATAGGATGTTGACAGAGATTGCTTCAAGTTTCTCAGAAAACATGGCTTTAAATGGGAAAAATTCAAGACAGAAAATGAGTAAGTGGAGACTGACCCAGGTATGCAGTTCACAATTGTTCTTGTCTTTATCTATCCCCAAAGGATCCACCATCATACTTCAGCCATAAGATTATGTGAGTCAACCATTTGTCCTCATAGACAACTGTGCCTTTGAGTTTCTGAAAGTGCAAACCCCTTTTAGTTACTGACAACGTCCATCCTGTATGTCACCATTTTATAAATGAGTAATTCTTAAATCTATAATTTTTAGGAAAATGGTCCCTAAGTGCTTCCTAAATGCTCTACACAGTGATAAGGTGAGAAAAGATTTTTAAAAAAATTCCCGTAAGTTAGAATTCTAACCAAGCTTGTAAAAGGTAAAATATTCTCAGAGTAAAACATGGTATTTCTGATAAACCATCTTTATTATGTTATTATAATTAGACTCTCCTGAGTTGATGGGTGTTCAATTTTAAAGAATTGGTATATTTTCTTTCTGGCTTGCTTTACATCCTTTGATTCAACATGATTAATAACAGTGTCACTAAGTTCCACGGACATAGAGGGGCAAAATTAACCAGAGGATATCAGTGAGATTCTTCGAACTGGCACACAAAATAAATCATGTTGGCGCTTAGGCAGTAGTGAAAATTGTCTGCTTACAAGAGTACTTTGTGGAGAGAAAGCAAAACACAAAGACAGTCTAAACATCACCCTGAGAAGTGATAGATTCTGCTTGCTCTTGTCAGATAATTGTTACTTAAATATAATTTCTCTCTTTGGCATTTAAGAAATTTCTATTTGGTTTTCAACATGATGTTTAAAAGTACTAATTTCTGAGGAATCTAACATGGAATGATGTTTAGATATAACCTAAATCATCCCCTCCTTCAAAACTGGAGAGTTATTTTTTACATGTCACAGAAATTACAAATGCATTGAGAATTTAGACATTTTAGTACCATAAGTAGTATCAGCTACAATTAATCAGGGGGAAGGGGAAGGGAATAGGACTTTTTTCGGGGGTGAGGTGGGGAGGAAACCAGGAAAGGGAATAACATTTGAATTATAAATAAAGAAAATATCTAATAAAAAAAGAGAATGAGATGGGTAGTTTCTTGATGAATAATCTTAAAAACAAGAAAATGAACTTTTCAAATTAAAATGTTCATATCAGCTTTATGGCCCTTTATATACTGGAATTAAAGCTTTCACTCATTTGAACTGATTAATAGGACATAAAAAAGTAATTTTTGAAATAAAATGGTAAGAAGTCATTATGAGTAACACAGAAGTCTACATTGACATCAGCCATCCATTAAGCATGATATAGTATTTCATTTAATTTTTGTTTGTTTGCTTGTTTTGTTTGTTTTCTTGTTAGATAATTTCTTTATTTACATTTCAAATGATATCTTCTTTCTTTGCCTCCCTTCCTGGGGGGGAAAAAAAACCCTGTTCCCTCCCCGCTCCCCCTGTGCACCAACTCACTCTCTCCCACTTCCTGGACCTGGCATTCCCCTACACTGGGGCATAGAACCTTCACAGGACCAAGAGCCTCTCATCCCATTGATGACCAACTAGGCCATCCTCTGATACATATGCAGCTGGAGCCATGAGTCCCACCATGTGTATCCTTTGGTTGGTGGTTTAGTCCCTGGAAGCTCTGAGGGTACTAGTTAGTTCATATTGTTCATCCTAAGGGGCTGTAAATACTTCAGCTCCTTGGGTCCACTCTCTAGATCCTTCATTGGGGACTTAAACCAAATATTGATACTTGTTTTATTGGTAACTCAAAATGCTTGAAAATCACAATATTTATAAATGTAGATGAAGATATACTTTATAACACTTGTTGTTTTTTACACATAACACTGTCTTTTAGCTGCACCAGCATCTTGTACATTTCAATTAAGTAAATGATTTTTGTTTGTTTGTTTGACATGGAGTTATGTGAGACATGGTCTCTCTATCTTGTCCTGGCTGTTCCATTGTCCTGGAACTTGCTATGTAGCCTAGGCTGGTTTCAAACTCACAAAGATTTGCCTACCTTTGTTTCCAGAGAGCTGGAATTTAAACTGTGCCCATCACCCAAGGCAAAGGATAGGCATTTAAAGGGTATTTTAATTTTCGTGGTATACAATTTATTTCTGCTAGGTTCTATTAGCCAAGGTCCAATCTCTATGAATTAAAGATAAAGAAAGAGCCTTTTAATTGGCTTCACTTTGGTTTTCTTTTCCCTTTCAAGGGGATGCCATTTGGGATTGAGGATGTATCCTACCATTGCTTCCCCCATCTCTTTTGTGCAGCTTAATTATACATAATGCCCTATATCTATTTTCATTGTAGCAATATAAAACTCAGCTACTGAGGAAGTTTTCCTAAAAGAATTGTCAATGCATAATAGGAAATTTTCCTTTTCACTAAGCTTTTCTGATCTGTGACACTTCACGGTGGGTTCAAACAACCCAGGTGAAAATGTTTTTCTGGTTAATTCTCATTTAATTATCCTTAAAATTTTGTCTAAATACATGTTGTAAAGTTTGAAGAAATAAATAAAAATTGAGATAATTCATTGCTATGTTTTACATAACAAAAATGTTCTTGCAATATAATTTTTATACTTATCTGAGAAATACAAAGGGTATTAACCTCATTAAAATCATAAAATGCTGGGTTTTTATAAATGTGTCACCATAATAGCAAATATTATCATGGACATTACTAGCATTTATAAACTGGAAATTTGTATTGTATTAAAGTAAAAAGCACACACACGCATATATGCATGCATGCAAGCAGGCATGCACACACACACACACACACACACACACACACACACACACACAATCACACAGCCCTCCCTCATTTGTCCTTCCTTCATTCTTTCCTACTGCCTGCCATCTGTATATGTACTAAGTTTGTTGCAAAGACTGTCAACTTGATTGAAAGTGATGCTGGATAACCCTACAAAGATACATTTTCTTAGACTCAGAAATATTTATTGCTCCCGTGTTCTATAGAGTAAACCCAATTATTTTTTTCATTTTTTTCCCTTCTGTGACTAACTTTCATTTTGTTTCTTTATCTGCTCAGTATAGAATCATAGTACTTTGAATGTTAATAATATACAAAGGGCTCTTTTTATGTTAATTGTGGTTTTATCAATTTCATAAATAATAATAAAATAAGTATTTAATGTTTACTATGGGCTTTTATATGTGGTGGTCAAATAATAAAACTAAAGCCTTAGCATTAAAGTTTAAGTCTTTAAATATATATATACATATATATAGTTATTATATATATGTCATAGATAATGACATACACATATAACTCTTTCCATAAACTATTCTACTTCTAAATAAAATTTCTATTTGTATGTGTTATTGCTTTTTATTATAATAAGTATTTGTACTTTACTTAGGGATAAATTTATTAGAATTGGCAGATAAAATTGCTTCCTCATTTCTTAATTCCTTATCTTTATAGAACTTCACAATTAGAAGCATCTTAGAGCATACTTTCCCCTTAAACATAAAGTGAATTAAAACATTATTCCAATTACATACATTTTGTTGCAAATTTTATTATTTCACTTTTCTAACAGATGGGCAACCATTCTAAGTGAGGTAATCCAGAATCAGAAAAACAAACATCATATTTTCTCTCTTATGTAGGTGCTTTCTAGTAAAATTCATTTAGAATATTTTACAAATGACTTCAAAGGAGGTGTGATGGAACATGGTATCAAGGAGAAAAAGGAAATACTGGAGTAAGGAATTAAAGAAGGGCTGTGGGGAGTTTGAAGACCGGATAGAGGACATGATATGTGAGAGGATGATTATCAGTAACGATGTATGAGAGAGACACAGGAAAACCTATTACTTTAGAAAGTTTATAAAACATACACATATATAAAACAATTTATATTGAGTTACCCTCTAAATAAAATTATAGATTATGCCTTCCTATAACCATAGACTATTAAATAAAAGTGCAGTGCCAGAATGAAATAATCCAAAGTCTTTAATATTCTACCAGTGCCAGGGGCCTCACAATGGCCTGTGTATGCTCCTGGTTGTTGGCTCAGTCTCTGGTAGCTCCTTAGGGTCTGGGTAAGTTGAGACTGATGGTCTTTCTATGGTGTCACTCTCCCCTTCAGCTTCTTCAGTCCTTCCCTTAATTCAACCATAGGGGTCCTCGACTTCAGTTCAATAGTTGGGTATAAGTATTAGCTTCTGTCTCAGTCAGCTGCTCACAGGGCCTCTCAGGGGATAGCATTGCTAGGCTCCAGTCTGTAAGGATATCATAGTATTAGTAATAACGTCAAGCCTTGGTGCCCTTCCATGTGATGGATCCCACGTTGGGCCAGGTTATTGGGCCTTTCCTTCAGTCACTTTCCCATTTTCATCCCTGCAGTACATTTAGGAACAGTTCTGGTCAGAAATGTTGACAGAGGGTTAGTAACCCCATCCCTCTGCTTGAGGCCCTGTCTATCTATTGGAGGTAATCTCTTTGAGTTCCTTTTTCCCAATGCTGGGCATTTTGGCTAAGGTCACCTCCACTGAGTCCTTCGAGTCACTCACCTCCCAGGTCTCTGGTAATTTCTAGAGGGTCTACCCACTCCTTTCCCCATGCTTTTTATCACCATTCAATCTCCTGGACTTCTCTTGGGTCTTCTCTACTGCTCCCCCATACATGATCCTCTTCCCCCTTTCCCTTCCCACTTCCTTCTCTCACCCAGATCCCTTCCTCCCTGTGCCTCCAGTGATTATTTCCTTCCTCCTTCTAAGTGGAATTGAAACATCCTCCCTTGGACCTTTGTAACTTGTTACACTGCTTAGACGCTGTAGGTTGTGACCTAGGTATTCTGTACTTTTTTTGGCTAAATATCCACTAATCAATGAGTACATACCGTGTATGCATCCTTTTGTATCTGAATTACCTCACTCAGGATGATATTTTCTAGTTCCATCCATTTGCCTGGAAAATTCATGATTTCCCAATTTTTAATAGCTAAATAGTATGCTGTTGTGTAAGTGAACCAGATTTTCTTTATCCACTCTTCAGTTGAGGGACATCTGGGTTGTGCCTTGTCAGACCTTAGTGGGAGAAGATTCACTTAATCCTCAAGAGACTTGAGCCCTCAGGGAAGGGAGAGGTCTAGTTGGGGTGAGTACCCTCTCAGAGGCAAGGAGGAGGAAGAATGGGATTAGGAACTGTGGGAGGGGGGAACTGAGCGAGGTCATAAATAAATAAAATAATAAAATTTAAAAAATTCTACCAATAACTAAGATCATACAATATATGTATATCTGCACAATGTGTAACTTAATATATGTCATCCTATTGAACTCTACTCTACTCTACTCTACTCTACTCTACTCCACTCCACTCCACTCCACTCTACTCCACTCCACTCCATTCCACTCAACTCCACTCCATTCCACTCCACTCCACTCCATTCCATTATGTTTCATTCTGTTTTATTCCATTCACATCTAGAATGGCAGATATGCATTTTAACTCTGTATATTATTTATGGATTAAATATGTGTATTTGTCATGATTTTCTGGATTTATAGAATGGATCTCCCTCTTTTCTCTGTTAGTCTGTCTCTACACACACACACACACACACACACACACACACACACACACACACACAAACATGATTTATTTGAATGACTTATATGTTGTGGTCCAGCTAATCTAATAATGACTTTCAATGAATGAAAATTCCAAGAATCCAAGAACCCAGTAGTTTCTCATACCATGAGGTTGGATGTTTCATCTAGTCTTCAGTACATTCTCTAATACCATAATTGTAGGCTTTAATGTCAATGAAGAAATGGACTTGTTAATGAGGTAAAAGCAAGTAGACAAAGAGCAAAAGCTTCCTCATTCCATGTCCTTAAACAGGCTTTCAGTAGGAAGTGTGGCCAAGAGTAAATAGAATAAAGGTGTGCCTTTCTATCTCAAAGGTTTGGATTAGAAGTAGATCTTCCTGTTGCAGATTAGATCCCTCACAAGTGTGCCCTCCAGTTTTGTAGGTTTGATTAATTCCAGAAGTAATCAAGTTGACTATTAAGAATATCTATTATAATATATTTCTTTAGCCATTCACCTACTGTTACACATGGTTATTCTCTTTATATCTTGACATTTGTACATACAATGAGCCTATACTAAATATTAAGAAAGAAAAAATAAGAAAATATGCATTACATATAAAGGATAAATGAATAAAGGAGCTCATAGAGCTTTTTAATACAATCTTTTGTTTTATTAGGCTTGTGGAGGGACAATTGGGAAGGGGTAATATTTGAAATGAAAATAAATAAAAGAACTAAAAAAACAGAAGAGGAGAGAAAAAAGAATTTCTTACAGTACATTTTGATCCTACTGTACTGGTAAATATTATGTCAACTTGACACAAAGGCTAGAGATATCTAAGAGGAGGGAATCTAAAAAAAATACCTCCATGAGATCTGATTGTGGGCAAGCTGTAGAGCATTTTCATAGTGAATTTTGGGGGAGCACCCAGCACAGTTATGTGGTGACATCTATGTGCTGATGTTTCTGGGTTTTATAAGAATGCATGTTGTTGAACAATCAGTTCTTAGCAGATATTAATACTTACTCTCCATATCCTGATCAGTTGTAAATCTCTGCATTAGCTGCAGTTTACTGCAATAGAAACTTCTTTAATGATTGCTCTATGATACATTATTCTTTGTACATAGGGATAAGAATTTAGAAAGCAGTTTGAAATGAGCTTCACTTAGGAAAATATCAGTAGTAAGGTTCTCACTTGGGGCCAGGGAGCTTCCCAGCCATGAGTTATTGGCCAGATATACAGTACTAGAACTGTGTTTCTTCTCATGGAGTGGGTCTCATTTTCATTCAGAAATCAATTAAGTTCCCATATAACATTCAAGCTACCACTGTATCCATGGGTATATCTTGCCACACCAAACATTATTACAGTGCAAAGACACAATTCTTAGTAAATCTATTGATGACATTCAGCCCCAACAGCCTACATATCACTTTCTAGTACCCTGAAACTCCAGAACTATAAATCTCCTGATTTCTCCAAATCATATTATCAAATTGTATGTTTTCTTCAGCAACAGTCTTAGTGTCAAATTTTGAAGAGCACCCCAGAGAATGACTAAAATCTGTATTTGGTGTGTGTGTTTGGGGAGGGTGTCTCAAGAAAAGGATATGCCTACTCTGGATAATCATAGTTCTGACACTGGGGTTTTTATTTAGCAACCTAAGACTTCTGAGAAGGATAATATCTCCTGTATTGGGCAATTCAAAATACTAACTTTTAATCTATCTATCTATAGTTAGGAAGTTTATACAACAGTCGATTTCTCTATGGATTTCCCCAACATTCTTACTGTTAATTGTCTCTACCCCACCCCCTCTTTTTTGTCATGCTCTTATCTCTCTCTCCAGATAAACCTCACTCCCCTTGTCATTTTCTCATTCATGATATTCTGTATTGTGCTATCCCCTATTACTAAAACTCTCTCCTCCATTCCCACTAATAGTTCATTTCTTTCCTGGATTCTTCAGGTATTTCAAGTTAAGCACACGAATATGTAAACATTTATAACTAACATCTGATATCAGTGAGAATATTCAGTGTTTGTTTTTCTAAGTATAATGTTTTTAAATTCCATTCTTTTATCTGCAGTTTCATAATTTGATTATTCTTCAAAGTTAAATAAAATTATATTATATACTGAGTTCTTTAAAAGGGTTTCCTGGTATGAATTCAGCTAGTCATTTGCTTTTTATACATGTTAATTTAAATACTTTATTAGATGATAATTATATTAATCAATAGAAAATTATTACTGAAATTCCATTGGGGATTAAAACCTAAAAGAAAAATTAAAATTATATATATATATAATTATATATATATAATATATAATAATATATAACTATATATATTATATATATATAATTTTATAATACAGTAATTATATAACTCATGCTTGTGAAAATGCATTATTTACTGGAAAAGATAAGATAGGGGTCTGTAATATTATTTCACTATATAATACATCTCACCCTGGTATCAAATATTTGATATCTATAATGGTACACTGAAGTCCCAAACTTCACTGACAGTGGCAGAAAATAAAATGAGCAAACTGTGAAGCTACACTGTATTTTGGGATCTGTGAATAACAATACTTATAAAGAAATACCCTATTTTTTAATTAAAATTTTATTTTTGTTAGATGACTATCTAGTATTATAAATTGCCTGGAGGACTTCCAACTTAAAATATATATATGAATACTCTCTTCAAATATCCAGAAGAGTAACTAAAATGAAGAGGTAGAATGAGGTTGACAACTGTATAGAAGGAATTAAAATTGGGAGGTCACACTGAAGTTCATGTAAGATTTATTTTCTAAAAATGATATTTTATAATTGGTCAATTTTATTTTCTCCTTTATTTGCTTTCATAAACTTGGGGAGTTTGTAGGACATTTTAAATTAAATGATTTCATCTTATCTAATAAGATTTTCAGTCAAGTAGTCATCTTTATCATAGATTATTTAATTCAGTATGTGATCAATAGTCTCTTGTGAACCAACAAAGTTACTCAATTCCCAAGTACCACAGTGCAATTTAAATATGTATAAATGAGTTTGTCTGAAGTTAATTGACAACAGTTTATAGGAAAGAAGTAATTCTATGAGAGGCAAAAAACGAACAACTACAACAACAACAACAACAACAACAACAAAACTCCAAACAAACAAAACCCCCAAACTCAGTGCAACTGAGGGTTCTGCTGATAATACTAGGAGTTGAAAACTCAAGTCTCATGGATATTAGTTATACAATATGGCTGCTCAACACTCTATACAGTGTTTAAATATGTAGAATATTTATCATACTGTGAATGTTATCTATAAAAAGGAAAAGCAAGGGGCTGATATTGACATTACCATTCAGTGGGTGGGAGGACCCTTTAGAATGTACCAGAGACCTGGGAGGTGAGAGACTCTTAAGACTCAAAGGGAGGGACCTTAGATGAAATGTCTAAGTGGGGAGAGGGAACTTGTAGAGTCTATTTCCAATAGAAAGACAGGGCATCAAGTGGAGAGATGGTATGGCCATCCCACACTCAAAACCTCTGACCCTGAATTGTTCCTATCTGAACAAACTACAGTGTCAAAAACGGAGAAGAGCCTGAGGGAAAGAAGGTCCATTGACAGGTCCAAATTGGGATCCAACTCAAGGGGAGGTCCAAGACCTGATACTATAACTGATATTATGGTGTGCTTCCAAACAGGAAACTAGCATAACTGCCCACCAAAAGGGCAAACAAGCAGTTGAAAAAATCAGATACATATATTTACATCCAACCAATGGACAGAAGCTGGTGACCCAGGGGGTTGAATTACGGAAAAGCTGGAAGAAGCTGAGGATGAGAACAGCAGTCTCAACTAACCTGGACCTCGGAGATTGCTTTGACACTGAGCAAATACTGAAAGAAATTAAAGACTTTTTAGAATTTAATGAAAATGAAGACACATCATATCAAAACTTAAGCGACACAATGAAAGTAGTGGTAAGAGGAAAACTCAGAGATCTAAGTGCCTCCAAAAAGAAACTGGAGAGAACATACACCAGCAATTTGACAGCACATCTGAAAGCTCAAGAAGAAAAAAGCAAGTACTCCCCAGAGGAGTAGACAGCAGGAAATAATCAAACTCAGGACTGAAATCAACCAAATGAAAACAAATAGAACTATACAAAGAATCAACAAAATCAGGAGCTGGTTGTCTGAGAAAATCAACAAGATAGATAAACCCTTAGCCAGACTAACCAGAGGGCATAGAGACAGTATTCAAATAAATAAAATCATAAATAATAAGGGAGATGTAACATCAGAAACTGTGGAAATCCAAGAAATCATGAGATCCTATTACAAAAGCCTATACTCAACAGAACTGGAAAATCTGGATGAAATGGACAATTTTCTAGACATGTACAAGGTGCCAATGTTAAAACAGAATCAGATAAACCATCTAAACAGTCCCTTAACCTCTAAAGAAATAGAAGCAGTCATCAATGGTCTCCCAGTAAATAAAAGCCCATAATCAGATAGGTTTAGTGGAGAATTCTATCAGACCTTTAAAGAAGAACTAATATCAATACTTTTCAAACTATTCCACAAAATAAAAACAGAAGGAACTCTACCCAATTCATTCTATGAAGCTACAATTATGCTTATACCTAAACCACACAAAGACCCAACAGAGAACTTCAGACTGATCTCCCGTATGAACATTGATGCAAAAATACTCAATTAAATTCTTGCCAACGACATCCAAGAAAACGTCAAAATGATCATTCACCATGATCAAGTAGGCTTCATTCCATGGATGCAGGGACACTTCAGTATAAGTAAATCCACCAATATAATCCACTACATCAACAAACTCAAAGAAAAAACCCACATGATTATTTCATTAGATGCTGAGGAAGCATTTGACAAAATTCAGTATCCCTTAATGTTAAGTCTTGGAAAGATCAGGAATTCAGGGCCCATACCTAAATGTAGTAAAAGAAATATACAGGAAACTAATAGCCAACATCAAACTGAGTGGAGAGAAACTTGAAGCAATCCCACTAAAATCAGGAATTATACTAGTCTACCCACTCTCTCACTATCTATTCATTATAGTACTCATAGTTCTAGCTAGAGCAATTAGAGGACAAAATGAGGTCAAAGGGATACAAATTGGATAGGAAGAAGTTAAAAATATAACTATTTGAGATGATAAGATCATATACTTAAGTGACCAAAAAAATTGCATTAGGGAACTCCTAAAGCTAATAAACAACTTCTGCAAAGTGTCTGGATATAAGATTAACTCAAACAAATCAGTACCCTTCCTCTACACAAAGGATAAACAGGCTTAGAAAGAAATTAGGGAAACAACACCCTTTACAATAGTCACAAGTAATATAAAATAACTAGGTGTGAATCTAATCAGACAAGTGAAAGATCTGTATGACAAGGACTTCAAGTTTTTGAAGAAATAAAGTGAAGATCTCAGAAGATGTAAAGATCTCCTATGCTCATGGATTGGCAGCATTATTATAGAAAAATGACCTTTCTGATGAAAGCAATCTACAGATTCAATGCAATCCCCATCAAATTTCCAAATCAATTCTTCATAGAGTTAGAATGAGCAATTTACAAATTCACTTTGAATGACAAAAAACACAGGATAGTGGAAACTGTTCTCTACAATATAAGAACAGCTTGGGGAATCACCATCCATGACCCAAAGCTGTTTTACAGAGTTATAGTGATAAAAACTTCATGGTATTGGTACAGAGACAGGCAGAAAGATCAATGGCACTGAAGACCCAGAAATGAACCCAAACACATATGGTCCCTTGATATTTAACAAAAGAGCCAAAACCATCCAGTGGGGGAAAAAACCTCAGCATTTTTAACAAATGGTGCTGGTTCAACTGGAGGTCAGCATGTAGAGAAAATGCAAATCAACCCATTCTTATCTGCTTGTACTCTTGTACAAAGTTCAAGTTTAAGTGGATCAAGGACTCCATATAAAACCAGATACACTAAAACTTACAGAGGAGAAAGTGGGGAAGACCCTTGAACACATGGGGACAGAAGAAAACTTCCTGAACAGAACAACAATGGCTTGTGCTGTAAGATCAATAATCAACAAATGGGACCTCATAAAATTGCAATGCTTCTGTAAGGTAAAGGACACTGTCAATAGGAAAAAATGGCAACCAACAGAGTGGGAAAAGATCTTACTAATCCTATATCTGAAAGAGGGCTAAGATCCAATATAAACAAAGAACTAAAGAAGTTAGACTCCAGAGAATCAAACAACCCTATTAAAAATGGCATACAGATTTAAAGAAAGAATTTTTACCTGAGGAATATCGAATGGCTGAGAAGCACCTAAAGAAATGTTCAACATCTTTAGTCATCAGGGAAGTGCAAATCAAAACAACCCTGAGATTCTACCTTACACCAGTCAGAATGGCTGAAATCAAGAGCTCAGATGACACTAGATGATAGCAAGGATGTGGAGAAAGAGGAACACTCTTCTATTCCTGGTGGGATTGAAGGCTGGTACAACCACTCTGGAAATCAGTTTATCGTTTTCTCAGAAAATTGAACATAGTAGTATCTGAGGACCCAGCTATACCAATCCTCCCCATGTACCCAGAAGATGCTCCAGCATGTCCTGTAAGGACTCATGCTCTCCTATGTTCATAGCAACCTTATTTATAATTGCCAGGAGCTAGAAAGAACCCAGATGTTCTTCAACAGAGGAGTGGATACAGAAAACGTGGTATATACAATGGAGAACTACTCAGGTATTAGAATTCATGAAATTCTTAGGCAAATGGATAGAACTAAAAAATATCATCCTTAGTGAATTTTTGTGAACCCAGTCACACACAAAAAAAACCACACACACACACACACACACACACACACACACACACATGGTTTGTCCTCACTGATAAGTTGATATTAGCTCAAAAGCTTCAAATAACTATGATACAATTCACAGACAACATGAAGCTTAAGAAGAAGGAAGACCAAAGTCTGGGTGCTTCAGTCCTTCTTAGAAGGAGAACAAAATACTCACAGGAGCAAATATGGAGATAAAGTGTAAAGCAGAGACTGAAGGAAAGGCCATGTGGAGACTGCCCACCTGGGATCCATCCTGCATACAGTAACCAAACCCAGACACTACTGTGGATGCCAATGAGTGCATGCTGACAGGAGCCTGATATAGCTGTCTCCTGAGAGGCTCTGCTAGAGCCTGACTAATACTGAGGCTCTGGCTGCATATGTAGCAGAGGATGGCCTTGTTGGGCATCAGTGGGAGGAGAGGTCCTTGGTCCTGTGAAGGTTCAATGCCCCAGTGTAGGGGATTTCGAGGGCAGGGAGGTGGGAGTGGGTGAGTATGTGGTGCAACACCCTCATAGAAGCAGGGGTAGGAGGGATGGGGCAGGGTTTTCAGGGGGAAACCAGGAAAGGGGATAACATTTGAAATGTAAATGAAGAGAATATGCAATAAAACATGTAAAAACAAAGAAAAAATTAGAATTAAAGAGAATTACAAGTCTTAAACGTCTTCATATAAAACAACCAATGAAATTTTACCTAAAGAGAATAGCCAGATGATCCAAATTGTTTGTCAGTTAAATAGTTTGTCTTACATCGAAAAAATATTAACTATCAGAAATTTTATGTTTTAATGCTATAATATGCATATATATATGTATATGTACCTATGTATATATACACTTAAGTATACACATAACATATACATACACATATATGCATTATATATAATAAATATTATAATAATATATAATATATTATAGTATATAATATATACAATATAATATATTATAATAATATATAATGTTATATATATTTATATATATATATTAAAGAAAAAGCCTGGTAGATTCCATGTTGTAGTGAGGAATATAATCAGTGAAGTCTCAAGTAGCATAAGTGTTACAGGTCTGAGCTGACTAAAATTTGCTCTTCTTATATGGTATTTTATCAAATTAAAGTTCTTCCAGATAAATTGTTGCTCATAAATTACATATTATTATTATACTAATATAATATTGAATAGAATTTTAAAATATTCTATATCAATGATGTATTTTGTATTTTTACATATCTATGAGAAATTTAATTTAACTTTAAATAAGATAATTTAAAAGCCTAGTACGGATGTTTGACTATGATGCACTATTAATTAATAGTTGTTTTAAAGACTGTTTGTAAGGATGATATTATTGTAATATACAGGGTCAAGGAAATGTAAGTATATTAATATTTTAAATGCTCAATGAAATCACCAATAACAAGTTGAAAAGGATAATAGAAACAGTAAAGTTCCACATCTGAAATTGGAAGAACATGCCATTCCATTTGACTATCCTTAAGATTCTATTTTTAAATGAAATGTGGCTAAAAAAGACACCAACGTTCAAGCTATGTCTAAAATTATGATTGGTAATATGAATATTTATAAGTAAAAATATTAACTATAAGAAATTTTGGTTAAATATAATATTCAGAATTTTATACTTTAAATCTATATCTTCAAATCAAATTTAGACCGCAATTTTCTACAAAAAAAATTTAAAATAGCAGTAGCATATATATTCTTCTTCACAGCGGGCTAGATATCTTTTTTTATATATACTTCAGCTTTTATTGTTAACCTCAGTCCACTACACAAAGACATTTCTCTGATGAGTTCTGAGAGTTGCATTAATCTATGGCTATAGGGAAACAAATTTAGAAGGCAGTTTCATACTAAGTTCATTTAGTAAAAGTATCAAAGCAGATTCATCTCTGGGAAAGTTCTATCCTTACTGTATTGAGAAATCTCCATATTGACTTTTATAATGTCTGAACTAATTTGTATGCTACCAAGATTATAAAGTTCATTTTTCTTTTGTACTCTTTCCAACATCTGCTGATTTTCTTTTTGTGCTGATAGACATTATAATTGTGGTGAAATGAAATCAGATTTTGTCATGAATACAATGCAAATATTCAATACCAGTCCTCTAGATTTGAAACAGCTAACTTTTGTATATCAGAACATTATAGGAAAGAATTATTTCAAATATAGTGTTTGTTTCCACTTAAATGTTGTTAATTCTTGCATTGATTGACAGTTTCATTTTATTTATGGATTTACTTGACCATACTAACCTTATTATATTTCTTCAAATCTAGCTTTCATGTTAGAAGTTACTTCTTTGTATTTTACTCTTTCTGTTCAGAAAGTGATATCCTCTTGCTGACAGAGTAAATTATAAAGCAAGTTAAAAAAATGTTTCCAATAGGAAAGTTTGAAGTTTACAAATTCCTGGAAATCAGTACTGAAATATGACATAAATCCATGAGTAGTGATGTCAGTCTATTAGACTGAAGCTAATGTAATACCTGTGGCAATTTTCCTTTTTTCCTTTTTTT
>NW_022196900.1:11725228-11730419 GCF_008632895.1 Mastomys coucha
TCTCTATGTATCTCTGGCTGTCCTGGAACTCACTCTGTAGACCAGGCTGACCTCGAACTCAGAAATCCACGTGCCTCTGCCTCCCAAGTGCTGAGATTAAAGGTGTGTGCTACCACTGCTTGTCAATCCATTGTCATACTCAAACACAGGACTTTATTAGATTGATACAATTTTTTTGTTGGTTCAAATGGTTTATTACATTTTATTAGATATTTTCTATATTTATAATTCAAATGTTATCCCCTGTCCTGGTTTCCCCTCTGAAACCCCCTGTCCCCTCCCCCTCCCCCTGCTCACCAACCCACTCACTCCTGCTTCCTAGTCCTGGCATTCGCCTACACTGGGGAACCTAACCTTAACAGGACCAAGAGTTTCTCCTGCTATTGACTCCAGACAATGCCATCCTCTGCTACATATGCAGCTGGACCCATGAATCCCTCCATGTGTACTCTGGTTGGTGGTTTAGTCCCTGGGAGTTCTCTGGGTACTGGTTGGTTCATATTGTTGTTCTTCATATAGGGCTACAAACCCCTTCAGCTTGGGTCCTTTCTTTAGCTCCTCTGTTGAGGACCCTGTTCTCAGTCAAATTGTTGGCTGAGAGCATCTACCTCTGTATTAGTCAGGCACTGGCAGAGCCTCTCAGGAGACAGCTATATCAGACTCCTGTCAGCAAGCCCTTGTTGGCGTACACAATATGTCTGGGTTTGGTGACTGTATGTGGGATGGATCCCCAGGTGGTGCAGTCTCTGGATGGCCTCTCCTTCAGTCTCTATTCCACACTTTGTCTCTGTATCTCCTCCCATGGTTATTTTCTTCCCCCTTCTAAGAAGGACTAATTATCCCCACTTTGGTCTTCCTTTGTCTTGAGCTTCATGTCATTTATGAATTGTGTCTTGGCTATTCTGAGTTTCTAGTCTGATATTCACTTATCAGTAAGTGAAAAACATGTATGTTCTTTTGTGATTGGGTTACCTCACTCAAGAGTTTAAATGGCATTTATATAAAGACTACTTGATATTCTGGGTCAGTGAAAAGAAACGCAAAATTTAGAAAATATTCTATCATTTTCACTCTGTCCTATCTTCCCCCACTCTAGATTTTCCCTGGAAAGCTTGTACCATTCCTTTGTCAACTATTAATAGCTACAGTTTTCTTTAAATCCCATGTGTATTAGAATTTAGTAGAGAGGGAGATTATAGTAATGTCTGGTTTTCAGACTTTTGAGATTATATTTTCTACACTTACCCCATTTTCCTCAACTTGAGTTCTCAAGTTTTGGAATTTCTCCCATTCTCCTAGATTGGGCTATTGTTTCTCACTACTTTCTGTAGTCAGTAATACTAATACATATTTGCATATTTACAAATTCTAACTGGCTAATCACATATATTCTTATTTTTTTGTATAATAAATATAAATATTTATATGATATACATAATATATCATAAATATATATATATTCAAAAGGTACATATATATATATTCAATAGTTCTCTTTATATGTGTGTGTAGGTTTTGTACAAATATCTTTATTGAATATAATTTTATGTAAATATAAAATAATATGTATCTTCATTTAGATTGTTTCTAGATCCAAACTATTAAAGAGGGAAGCTACAATATGGCTGAGCAAGTATGATGTAGGATGACCCGGTTTTTGAGCATATGCCAAGATTGGTGTAGATGGGTCATGTGGTAGATTTGTTTTTAGATTTTTAAAGACTCCACATACTATTTTCAAAGTGGCTGCCCAACTATTCTACATTTTCACACACAGTGAACACATACTCCTTGTTTCCTACAACTTTGCCAACTGTTTTTAGTCTATTTATTGCTCTTGGCTATTCTGATTGGGTGAGATGAAATCTCATTGTTGTTTTATCTTTCCTTAATTCATAAGGATAATAATAAGGGTAGTCGAAATTATTCTCAAACAATATGTATTATTAATGTAGGGTTGGGGCGGGCCCCAAATACTGATGAAACCGTGTGTTTGTGTGTGTGTATGTGTGTGTGTGTGTGTGTTTGACAAACAATTGAGATGAATCATGCTGGATTTGACCTGAAAGTTTCTTTCCTGTGGTCCAGATTATATTGTTCTAAAAAATGTTATGCAAGCTGTCAAGGGAAGGCAGCAAGTAAATAATATTTTCCAGATTGCAATGCCTATGAATCACGACAAATGAAGACATGGCAAGATATTCATAAGGGTGAAATCAATAGCACTCATATGTTGATGGCAAACAATAGCTTTCTAGTTGGACTTAAAATCCCCTATTCATCAGAAGGGAAACATCCAGGACTGAGATAACAAATCCCAGAAAACTTTCTGAAGACCCAGCCATACCACCTCTGGGCATATACCTAAAGATGTTCCACCATACCACAGGAACTTGTGCTCCACTATGATCAAAGCAGCTTTATTCATAAAATCCAGAACCTGGAAACAACACAGATGTCCCTCACCTGAAAAATGGATTCAGAAAACGTGGTTCATTACAATAGTATTACACAATGCTATTGAAAATGTAGACATCATGACGTTTGCAGGCAAACGGATGGTGCTAGAAGATTTCACCCTGGGTGAGGTATCCAAGACCAAAAAGGGCATGCATGATCTATATTCACTGATAGTAGATATTAGCTAAAAAGTGCAGAATACCCAAGATACAACTCACAGACCATAAGAAGTGTAACAAGAAGGAAGGCCCAAGTGGGATGCTCCAATCTCACTTACAGTGGGGAAGAAAACAATCACTGCAGGCAGAGGATAGGAGGGACCTGGATGGGAGAGGGCAGAGGGAGGGGAAAAGAGAGGCAGGGGAAGGTATGGGGGAAGACAAAAGAGAAGCCCAGAGGGCCAGTAGAATAAATGGAAATAAGTGGGGAGTCAAGGGCTGGGGAGATCCTCTAGAAAGCCCCAGAGGCCTCGTTTAAGAGACTCTCAGAACTCAAAGGGGTTGACCTTAGCTGAAATGCCTAACAGTGGTAAGATGGAACCTGAAAAGACCACCTACATAGATAGACAGGGCCCCTAGTGGAGGAATACACACTTACCTTCAAAATTATTTTCTAACTTTTTTTATTAAATACTTTCTCTATTAACATTTCAAATGATATCTCCTCTCCTGGTTATCCCTCCAAAAACAAAAACAAAAAACAAACACTGTTTCCTCCTTCTTCCCCCTGCTAACCAACCCAACCTCTCCCACTTCCTGGCCCTGGCATTCCCCTACACTGGGGCATAAACCTTCATAGGACCAAGGGCCTCTCCTCCCATTGATGACCAACTAGGGAATTCTCTGCTATACATATGCTGCTGGAGCCATGAGTCTCACCATGTGTACTCTTTGGTTGATGGTTTAGTTCCTGGGAGCTCTGAGGGTACTAGGAAGTTCATATTGTTGTTCCTCCTAAGGGGCTACAAACCAGTTAGCTCCTTGAATCTTTCTCTAGCTCTTTCATTGGGGACCCTATGCTCAGTCCAATGGATGGTTGTATCAGGCTCCTGTCAGCCAGCACTTGCTGACATCTACAATAGTGTCTGGGTTTGATGATTGAATATGGAAAGGATTCCCAGGAGGAGAAGTCCCTGAATTTTTCTTCCTTTAGTCTCTGCTCCATACTTTGTCTCTGCAACTCCTTAGATGAGTATTTTGTTCCCCCTTCTAAGAAGGAACAAAGTATCCACACTTTGGTCTTCCTTCTTCTTGAGTTTCTTGTGGTTTGTGGATTGTATTTTGTGTATTCTGAGCTTCTGGGCTAACATCCACTTATCGGAGAATGGATGTCATGTGTGTTCTTTTGGGACTGAGTTACCTCACTCAGGATGATATTGTCCAAATCCATACATTTCCCTAAGAATTTCATAAATTCATTTTATTTAATAGCTGAGTAGTACTCTATTGTGTAGATATACCACATTTTCTGTATCCTTTCCTCTGTTAAGGTACATTTCAGTTGTTTCCAGTTTCTGGCTATTATAAATAAGGGTGTTCTGAACATAGTGGAGCATGTGTCTTGATTACATGTTGGAGCATCTTCTGGGTATATACCCAGGAATGGTACTGCTGGGTCCTCTGGTAGTACTATGTCCACTTTCCTAAGGAACCACCAAACTGATTTCCAGAGTGGTTGTCCCACCTTGCAATTCCACCAGCAATGAAGGAGTTTTCTTCTTTTTACACAACATTGCCAACATCTGCTGTCACCTGAGTTTTTGATCTTAGCCGTTATGACTGGTGTAAGGTGGGATATCAGGGTTGTTTTAATTTGGATTTCCCTTATGACTAAGAATGTTGAACATTTTTTCTGGTGCTTCTCAGCCATTCAGTATTCCTCAATTGAGAATTCTTTGTTTAGCTCTATACCCCATTTTTAATAGGATTATTTGATTCTCTGGTGTCTAACTTCTTGGGTACTTTGTATATATTGGATATTAGCCCTCTATCAGATATAGGATTGGTAAAGATCTTTTCCCAATCTCTTGGTTGCTGTTTTGTCATATTAACAGTATCCTTTGCCTTACAGAAGCTTTGCAATTTTATGAGGTCCCATTTGTCAATTCTTGATCTTAGAGCAGAAGCTATTGGTGTTCTGTTCAGGAAAATTTCCCCTGTGCCCATGTGCTTGGCTCTTTCCTCCGTTCCTTTCTATTAGTTTCAGTGTATCTGGTTTTATGTGAAGGTCCTTGATCCACTTAGACTTGAGCTTGGTACAAGGAGATAGGATTGGATCGATTTGCATTCTTCTACATGCTAACTGCCAGTTGAGTCAGAACCATTTGTTGAGAATGCTGTCTTTTTTCCAGTCTATGGTTTTAGCTCCTTTGTCAAACATCAAGTGACCATAGGTATGTAGGTTCAATTCTGGGTCTTCAATTCTATTGCATTGATCCACCTGCCTGTCACTGTACCAATACCATGCAGTTTTTATCACAATTGCTCTGTATACACCTTAAAGTTCAGGATGGTGATTCCATGGGAGATTCTTTTATTGTTAAAAATAGTTTTCACTATTGTAGGTTTTTTGTTATTCCAGATGAATTTGCAAATTGCTCTTTCTAAGTGTGTGAAGAATTGAGTTGGAATTTTGATGGAGATTGCATTGAATTTGTAGATTTCTTTCAGCAAAATGGCCATTTTTACTATATTAATCCTGCCAATCCATGAGCATGGGAGATCTTTCCATC
>NW_022196900.1:11730476-11734784 GCF_008632895.1 Mastomys coucha
CAAGTTCTTTCTTCAGAGACTTGAAGTTCTTGTCAAAGAGATCTTTTACTTGCTTAGTTAGAGTCACATTAAGGTATTTTATATTATTTGTGACTATTGTGAAGGGTGTTGTTTCCATACTTTCTTTTTCAGCCTGTTTATCCTTTGTGTAGAGAAAGGCCTCTGATTTGCTTGAGTTAATTTTATATCCAGCTACTTTGCTGAAGTTGTTTATCAGGTTTAGGAGCTCTCTGGGATAATTTTTGGGGTCACTTAAGTATACTATCATATCATCAGCAAATAATGATAGTTTGATTTCTTCCTTTCCAATTTATATCCCTTTGATCTCCTTTTATTTTCTAATTGCTCTGGCTAGGACTTCAAGTACAATATTGAATAGGTAGGGAGTGAGCAGCCTTGCCTAGTCCCTGATTTTAATGGGATTGCTTTAAATTTCTCTCCATTTAGTTTGATGTTGGCTACTGGTTTGCTGTATATTGCTTTTACTATATTTAGATATGGGCCTTGAATTCCTGATCTTTCCAAGTCTTTTATCATGAAGGGATGTTGGATTTTGTCAAATGCTTTCTCAGCATACAATGAGATGATCATATGATTTTTTCTTTGAGTTTGTTTATGTAGTGGATTACATAGCTGGATTTCCATATATTGGACCATCTCTGCATACCTGGGATGAAGCCTACTTGATCATGATGGATGATCATTTTGATGTGTTCTTGGATTCGGTTTGTAAGAAATTTATTAAGTATTTTTGCATCAATATTCATAAGGGAAATTGATCTGAAGTCTTCTTTCTTTGACCCAGAATTGTTGTTGTCTAAAGGAAATGCAGGGACATAAATGGAGCAAAGTTTAAGGAAAGACCATCCAGTGACTGGCCTAACCTGGCATCCATTCCATGGGCAGGAACCAAAGTCTGACACTATTCTATTAATGAAGCCATGTGTTGGTTGCAGAGGGAAGTTACCATTGCTATCCTCAGAGAGGACCTAACAGCTGCTGACTGAGACAGGTCCAGATACTAACAGCCAACCATTGGACTGAGGTCAGACATGACTATGGAAGAGCTAGGGGAAGGATTGAAGGAGTTGGTAACCCCATAGGAAGAACAACCCCGTAGGAAGAATATATATTTTACAATTGTATAGTTAGTGTTTTTGTGAAATTCTTAAGAGAGGAAGCAGGGGCTGTTTCTGATACTTTCTCCTGCTTTGGGAGCCCCTGTCCTCCTACTGGGTTGCTTTGTTTACCGTTAATATGAAGGGAGGTATCTAGTTTTATTGTAGCTGTACCTGGATAGAAAGAGAAAAGTTTTGTGGGACCACACCCCTAGATAAAGAACTATAGGCAAGTAATAACTACAGAGAAACTAAGGATTAGCCTCTTGATGGGAGTTGTTCTGTTGCCAGAACCCCAAGATCTGGTTGGCCTCAGACAAGAGAATTTTCACTTAAACCAGCCCTTGTTATATAAGCATTGTCCCTCAGTTTAAAGTTAATTAGTTAATAAAATACTAAAGCATTTGATTTGGCGATTGGGCAGTAGAAAGAGAAAGACGGGCCTTAAGGATCAAGTGATAGATCTCAGGATAAAAAAGAGGAGAAAGAAGAGTCATCAGGAGGCCCCTATTAGACATGGTGGTTTAGGAGCAAGTGTCCAAGTGAAATGTGTCCCCAGGACAGACTGCTGGGTTAGAAGTAACCCAAGTGAGATTCAAATATCAAGAAACTGTAGTGCAGCTGGGAAATAGACAGTCTAACATTTAGAAAAATAGATTTAGGGGTAATTCCCTTAGCAATTGTACAAGAGGTGATTAATTAATCCATAGGTCTCTGCCTCTTTTATTGGAGGAATAGCTGGGTTATATTAAGAATTGATAATTTATTTTAAAAAATCCATTTACACCCTCTGCCATGAAACCCCCTTACTTGTTATTCATTATAGTACAGTCAGCCTAGAAAGTACACACACATGACAATAAACATAAACATAAAGCACATCAGCACTATATACCTGTATGTGTGTGTTTGTGTACATGTAGCAAATACAATCAAAGAAAAAGAGGCGATATACCTGAGAGTAGAAGGTATGGGGAAAATTGTATAGAAGTTAGCTAAGAAGGGCTGGAAGGAAAAAATGAGAGAAAATTATGTATACATCCTTTGGTTATAAACATTTACATATATTTAATAAACACACATATACATACACATATAAATAACCTCACAGCTTAAGAGATGATCCAGCAGTGAAAAGTATGTACTGCTCTTTCAGAGAAATTAAGTTCAGTCCCCACACCAGCGATGTACAGCGAAAACATGACTTTAACTCCAAGTCTAAGGTGCATGCTATTCTCTTTCTTTCAGTCTTAACAGAATAACATCCATACACAAATATAAAAAATTAAATCAAATATATATGTATAAATATGTATATATATAAATCATGCATATGGGCTGGAGAGATGGCTCAGCAGTTAAGAGCACTGACTGTTTTTCCAGGGGTCCTGAACTCAAGTCCCAGCAACCACATGGTAGCTCACAACCACTTGTAATGGAATCTGATGACCTCTTCTGGTGTGTCTAAGGACAGCTATAGTGTACTCATATAAAATAAATAAATAAACAATAAAAAATATATCATACATATATATGGTTATATATGTTTATACCATTTTTTATAGATGACATGAAATTGAATAAAAGGTGGGCATATATAGCTAGTCTGATTTTACTTCTAAATACAATAAACAAAGTCCAGTGATCATGTATATTAAATAAATCCTTGTTATTATATGTTTTCTGATCGTTTTAACTTTTCTATCTACTTACTTTAGAAATCATTGGGAATATCTCCAGGCTGGATTTGAGCATTAACACCTGCTCTTTAGAACTCCCTTATTGTAATATTAGGTAGACTAAATGAATTGCTCCTTTTTGTTTGTTTTATTTTTTCTTGTTTTTATTGATTTAAAAGCAATGCCCAACTGCATACCTAAAGGTAACTTGAAATGTATGGCCTGAAGATTGCAGTTGTATGACATCATGGCAATCGTCTTGTCTCAACTTCCCAAATGGTTAGATTATGGATGTACATCAACACACTCAGCACTTGATTTTCTCTCATTACCAATGATCTAATTTTCTTTTCTTTAAAATAAATCAATTTTTTGGAGACATGGGGAAGAAGAATGGGATAAGGAACAGTGGGAGGGCAGACCGGGAGTGGATAATGATTTGACTGTAAAAAAAAGATAAAAGATAAACTTTAAAAATCATTATAATAAATAAATATCTAACATATATTAATTATGATATTTTGGATATTTTAAAAATGTTTATTTGTCTTTCATCTATTTATGTATCTATCTATGTATCTATTTATTTATATACCAAATGTTGCTCTCTCCTGGAAATTCCCTCCTTCACCTTTGAGAGGGAAACCTGCACCCCCCCTATAATCCCCACCACCCTGGTGCATCAAGTCTCTGTAGGATTAGGTTCATCCTCTCAACTGAAGCCAGACATAGCACCCTCTGCTACAGGTGTCAGGGGCCTCAGACTAGCCCATGTATGCACTTTGGTTGGTGACTCAGTCTTCAGGACCTCCCAGAGGCCCAGGTTACTTGATACTGCTTGTCTTCCTGTAATGTTGCCATCTCTAGAGGGCCTTCAATCCTTCCACCTAAGTCACCAACCTCTGTCCAATGTCTTTCTGTGGGTATCTGCATATGTCACAGCTGCTTGGTAAAACCTCTCAGAGTATTGCTATGCTAGGGCTCTGGCTGCAAGCAAAATGTGGCATTATTAATAATGTGAGGAATTGATGCCTGCACATGGGATTGGTCTTGAAATGGACAGATCACTGGTCAGTCGGTCCTTCAGTCTCTGCTCCATCTTTGTCCCTGTATTTCTTTTAGATAGGAGAAATTCAAGATTGTGGACAGGTTCAGGCATGGGGAGAGACAGAAGAGATTCCCAGAGGGTCAGGAGAATAAATGGAAATATGCAGCTGTCATGGGTCAGGGATGAGAGGATTCTCTAGGAAGTCCTAGAAACCCAGGATGAGGGAGGCTCCCAGGAGTCAATGCAGGTGACTTTAACAGAAATGCTAATCAGTTGGGATATGGAACCTGAATAGATCACCTCCATTAGCCAGACCCCAGTGGACAAATGAGGGTACCAACACTTAACAAAACTTTTAAACCAAAAGTGCTCTGGTCACAGATTATGTTCTAGTTTCTCAGCTAACATTGTATCTATCAGTAAAGAGAAAAGAAATGCCTCCTGTAGTGTACTGATGGACCCT
>NW_022196900.1:11734794-11764509 GCF_008632895.1 Mastomys coucha
AATGCTGGGATTAAAGGCATGTGCCACCACCACCCGGCCATCTCTATCCTTTATTTCATCAGGATGTCCAACACAGATGCAGCAGTCATAATTAGGGTGAGGATATGAGAATACCTTCAGAAATATATCCAGAGATGTGATTTATTAATCTCAAAGTGCTTGTTAGTGGAGTCAGGTCAATGACGCATAACTATCATGCAACTGTGTCTTGATAAAGTCATTTTCATGATATACATGTCTCCAAATATTGCATTTGTGAATTGTGCTTCTAAAGTATATATCAAGAGCTTCTAGAAGCAATGCTTCACCTTGACTGTATTTATTTTTTGGGAGGTGGGGCTTGAGACAGGATTTTCTGTGTAGGCCTGGCTGTCCTGAAACTCACACTGTAGACCAGGCTGGCCTCAAACTCAGAAATTTGCCTTGCTCTGCCTCCCAAGTGCTGGGATTAAAGGCATGTGTCATCACAACCCAGCTCACCTTGATTATATTGATTTTTAAAATATATTTTATTCTTATCTTTCTAATAAGCTTGAAAATCACTATTATTATTATTATTATTATTATTATTATTATTATTATATTTCATTATTATTTGGGGTTTTTTTGAGATAGGGTTTCTCTGTATAGCCCTGGCTGACCTGGAGCTCACTCTGTAGACCAGGCTAGCCTTGAGCTCAGAATTCCTCCTCCTCTACCTACCAAGTGCTGGGATTAAAGGCATGTGCCACGTTGCCCAACTCAAAAATCATAAATTTTATATAAAAATAATTTTGAAATAAAAAGAAAATATGGAATCCTATATTGTCTCATTTTAGAAGAAAATTCAATACATACAAGTCTCAGAAATCCAAATAGATGATTGAAATTAGAAATTTGTTCATTTTACTAAATGGATACCTGGGCATAACTCTGAGAGTAACTTTTATTTGCCAGATATAATATTCATCTTAAAGGGTTACAGCTGAATAAGCTTGGCCTTCCTAGTTTTTTTTCTGCACTCTGGCTGGCTGGTTCAGCACAGCTAATCTGGCTCAGGCTCTACTCCAAGCTAACTGAACTCAACTGCACTCTGTTCAGCTAACTGAACTCAACTGAACTGAACTGATTGGATGTCACTGAACGCTCCTGCACTCACTCAATGAGCAGATCTCATAACCTGACCCAACTGACAAACCGACTCTGACCCTGAACTCTCCATTACACTTTAGTTTCTCTTTCTTCTCCTTGTGAGAGTTAGGCATTACCTATCTCTAATACATTCTAGCAATATTTTTTCTGATTTGTCACTTTGTCTAACACTCAATTAGACAACATTGTTTGGGACTAAAGGTGTACTAAGGGCATGTCTGTATTCCAGCAGGAGCATATAGACCTAGCTTTTGGATGTGATCTCTTTCCAGAAGAGCCATATTGATAGATTAAATTTCCTCTACACATACCTCCTATTATTTTAGATCATGACTGTGTAATAATAATTCCTGCATTATTTCTTTTTCAAATATTTGTTAATATTCCACATCTATTTTGTTTTTTCACAGGTTCCAGAAGTAAACTGACCACACTTACTGAAAGGTTGAAGCCCCTTTTTTTTCTAATTCAAGGAAATATATCAATTGCCCATTTAATAATACGTAGGTGTTCATATCTAGAGATGAATCCTATTAAGCTAACTTCAGTACTCTTCAGCTTCATCACAGATAAACAGATGAAAGTGTCATGAAAAATTACTTTCATTTAAATTTACATTTCATTTGATGTTTTTCAGCTTTGTCAATGATAGAAAATGCTTCCTAAGAGACAATATTTCCTGTTGACAATAGGCTAGGCCTTTACCTCTCAGGTCTTAGTACCTGTCCAATTGGTATGTGTGTACATAGATAGATAGATAGATACATACATAGATAGATAGATAGATACATACATAGATAGATAGATAGATAGATAGATACATAGATACATAGATAGAAAGACAGACAGAGAGAGAGAGAGAGAGAGAGAGAGAGAGAGAGAGAGAGAGAGAGAGAGAGAATAGGAAGATTGGATAACTTATTTTGCTTTCCATGCTAAAGTATACATAATTACTAAATTCCATGTTTTAACCAAAGTTATTTTCCTTAACATAGAGACTTTGTTTTTTTTTGTATTCTACTATAATATCATTGCCCTGAAAGCTATTTGTCCAGTAACTAATAGGACATTAGTTATTGTTATGGTATGACTGTCTTCCTCACTAGATGGCTGGCTGGATGATGGATGGATGGCTAAATCAGAAGTAATGAACATTCATTCAACATATTGGAAGTATGCATATTTCCCTGCAACCATGAACACTTTCCCCAAATTCTTATTTCATTTTCAGGTTCTCCATATTTCATCTCTTATTTTATTTACATGTTAAACTTTCATTAACACTATTTTCATTTTCTATTTTTCTTTGTGGTACTCGCTTTTTAGGGAAAAAATCGTAACTATTTCCATGTATTTCAGATAAATAGAAAATAAAATTTAACTAGTTTTCAAATAGATACACCATGCTGAACACACAAAAATATTTTGGTGATGCTGGACTGTAATAAACCACAGGTGATAATGACGGATATAAATACTCTATGTTGTTACTTCTCTCACCATTTTAGGAATTGAAGATTAATATCAGATAAAATAAGTTGATTTGCATTCATTGTTTTTACATGTCATTATATTTTATGCAAATGTAGTTCAGTGGTGAAGAACTTGCCTGTATTCTATATGAGGTGATGTACATCTTCTAATCAACATTCTTCTATGAGAACTAACTTCATATATATATATATATATACATATATATATATATATATACATACATATGTATATGTATGTATATATACACATATATATGTGTGTGTGTATTTATATAAAATAAATGCTTAGTGAATATTTGGGATAAGTGCTGTAATTTATAGAGAGCATTTGACTATGGGTACTATTTAATTTCTGTTACTTTTAATTATGTGTGCCTTCTCACAGGTCTTGAGAGACATTTTTCAACATTTATAGCAAGTGAAATTCCTAACCCATAAGACAAATACAAGATTAATTGGGATAATTAATTTGATAAAGTTATGGCAGACTAAATTCTATCTGCTTGTACTCTTAGTGTAAATTGAAGTTTTCTTTACCCATACTACTTTACAAAGCTTGGTGGTATGCTCTGACATAACATTTTCTTGTAATAGAAAATAGTATGTTATGCTTCCTCTCAGACTTGATGAACAATAAATTCTATTATTTTAAGCCATTAAGAGTTGTGCTCATTACTAAAGAATATCCTGGGAAGGATTCAAGGTCTCTTCCTGATTTTATTGTGACAAATATTTTGAACTGCATCAGTTTGGTCTCTGAGCTTGTAGAGCTCAATTTTATATTGGCAATTTTAACCCAGAAAACCACTTTGTCATCTCTATGGATTGGAAAGCAAAATATTGGTGGAATATAGTACCAAACAATTGTGGATATAAATTATCTAATATTCTGTGGAAACTTTACAATTATTTATCATAAACCACAATTTAGTAATTGTTCAGCTATGGGTCCTTTAATAAATGTTTCTTTAATTCTTCACTAAAGCACTTTTTTTTTTTGATACATGGATTTTCCATAAAATGATCAGTTTTTGCTTTTGTAATAGCTGATTTAGGTTCACAGAAAGCTTGATTAGGAGAACAGCAATCAAAGAAATGGTCATTGCAAAAATAAAATTACCATCATCTTAGGTAGCTGCCAAAATAGTTGCAATCCACTTTATTCTGCCACTTGTAATTTAATCAGAGAGGAATAAGCTGTCACAATTCTAATTAATCATGCCCTTAATTAAGCATAGCAATGGAAGAGCTACATACTTAAAATAATTAAGATGGATGATAATCAGTGTGCTAGAAACAATACAAAGCAATTTATTTGTTGGTCGAAAAGAAAGAAAAAATACTGAGTTTTTTTGGGGATTATACTTTATTCTTTACAATAAAAGTTTATATAAAAATATAATTTCATAGTCTATAGTCTTCCATTGATAGAGAGACATTCACTGACATTTCTTCTTGGATTCCTCAGTGGGAAAACAGGCATTATAAATGCCTGTGTGATATACAGTTGTGAAATAATAATATCACTATATATTAATATTCAGTACTCTTTATTGCTTATAGAACACAGATACCCTAACACACATGCCATTAAATATCAAAAGGATTGTTTTAGAATTAAACTTAATACATAAGAAAATGAAGGTGTTGTGGTACTTGAAATGAAAATTTGAAAACCAGACCTTTAGTTTTTGTGAGTTTTCTTCTTAAGATATTCACAAGGTCACTAAGGACTGGAAAAGGGATGGAGTTCAAATAGAATGCAGGTAGTTTGCCTTTGTAGCATCCAAAGATGAAGAACATTCTAGAAAGCAGGTATCACTCATCATATAATGAATAAAATTTTAACCGTGGGAACATGATCTCAAAGGAAAGCAAGGAAAAATCTAGGAAAGTAGTTATTCTCTAAACTAAAAGAAAACAATTACATAGTTAAAATAAATACTAAGCATTCTAATGATCATATATATATAATCTATCTATCTATCTATCTATATATATATAATCTATATATAATATAGAGTCTTTATAAGAAAGAATACCAGGTAGGATAGAGGTAAAGGTAGAATACTTTGCATTTTAAGAATTTCAGTAAAATATTTCAAACCAAACTAAAAGGAGAAAAAAAAGGAAAATGAAAGTAGACATCCAAATCATTTGAGACCTGTAGCTTACTTAGGTCAACACATTCAATCCACGAATAGTTCCAGGAATAGCAAAGATAATGGGAAGAAGAAAGGCTTTAGGAGATAAAAGTCGCTTTCTCCCAAAGAAGATGAAAGACATCTAACCAGGAAGCCAATCTTGATGACTACAAAGACAAACTTAACTGCATTAGAGATGTGAGAAGGCAGCATTGTTACAGAGAACATTTAAGTCTACAGCAGAAAAGAAAAAAAGCATTCGACTTAGAAGAGTGAAAATGTAATTCATAGTAAATATCAACTCAAAGACTATTGGACAGAAAGAAAATAGCATAATGCCACCAAAATATTGGAAAGAAAGAATACGAAGAACTCTGTTTTTTTTTTTAACTAAATGAAAAGATTTTTTTTTAACGTTATAATCTGGAGAAGCCATTGCCCTCAGACACACAGAGTGCACAAAATAGGACAGTGTCCTTCAATTAGGAAAAAATCAACAAATTGAAATTCATATTTGTGTGAAGAAACAAGGATTTCCAGAAAAAACAAAATCTGTCCCTCTTTCTTATGTATGATTTTCAAATTACCTTTTAGAAAATATAATAATAATAATGTATTTTCAAATATGGAAAACATGAAGGAAAACTATTCCAATAACTGTCAACCCACTAATGGAACTAAAATATTTTAAAATCGATCACCAGATCTAGGGAGATATCTCAGTAAGTAAGAGTCTTGGTGGGAAACATCAAGACCTAAGTTTACATCCTAGCATGTGAGTAACAAATGTTGGAAGCTACAGTGAACCTTTAGTCATGCAATACAGGTGCAGAGCGTTTTGCAGAGAATATTGCAAGAGTTTAGCAGCTACGAGCCTAGTTTCAGGTTCAGAGTGAGATTATCATACTTAAAGTATTCCTCTGGCATCTGTACACACATATATTCCATACATTCAGGTGCACATACAGATGTATACACACACACACACACACACACACACACACACACACACACATACACACACAGAGGCTAGGCTCAACTCAACAATTCTCCAAATTTAAATCAGTTGATTTGTCATGAAAGATGCCCCCACAGTACAATGGGGAAAGTTTTTGAATATATACAGTAGAAATATCAATCTTGACCTCTTAGTTATATTCAGTATAACATTAAATTATACAAACTAAATTATATTATTATATATAAATATTATGTTATATGTTTATAAATATGTGTGTATGTATAAACAGTTTCAGGATTATAAAATTTTTATACCATATGTATGATTATTGAATAACCAAAGCTTTCATATACAGAGTCGAAAGTCCATATTATGAGTGAAAAGTTAAAAGGGGGCATAAAAAGAGAACTCAGCAAAAATCACTGGATAATAAAATAAAAATGCAATTTTCACAGATTGAAAAAATTAGTATGTATTATGGAAGAAGATTTTTATCTAAAATATAGAGAAAATTTCTATGAATGGGCAATAAGTTAAATGGCCCAGTTAGAAGTGAGCTAAACACTGTAGCAGACCCTTCACAAAAAATTCACAGACTCTTTATGGTAAAGCTACGGGAAACATCCCTAGAATTTAACATTGACTTCAGGTCATCCGTTTCTCATCATTGGTTTCAATGAAGCATTTTATGTTTCAAGGAACACTTCTATGACCAAAAAGGCAAGTGAATAATTGGAAGTATAAATATTTTAAAAACATTATTTTAGAGAACAAATTTCCTTCAGCTCCATGTGTGTAAATATACAGACATCTTTAGTCTACTTTGGCAATCTTTATTTTTAAATTGATAGTCCCCATGTAACAAACTATTTATAAAAGCATGGGAAATATTATGTATCATTACTATTGTGTTAGTAAACATGCTAAATTGGGAACAATCAATATGTTGACTATAATAACAAAAATATGTGCATTAAATTATTAATGCTTCTTTCTTGACCCCCCAGAACAAAATACACAGCAGATATTAACATTCTTGTGGATGCTTGTTTGTGAATAATTAGTTTCCTTTCTATTGCTCTCCCACCTCCTGCTTTTATTTGTTCAATTATAGCAAAATTATAATCCTCTAACATTTATAAGCAGTACATAATAGATGAGTTTCATTTTATTAACACAAGAAAAGCATATAACTTGTCAATGGGACCCAGAAATTTAAAAATTCAGATTTATTACTATACTACATGGTGAGAAATTAGTTCATATAGCTGGCAAAAATTGGACTGTTCTGCCTGGACCTGATGAGAAAAAAGTCAATAAATATAACCATCTTGTGATAAATAAAAAGAAGGATGGGGTTTAGAAACAACTGTCCTTTGGACATGTGTGATTTCCTACCAGAGTAGACATGTAACTGGATTAAAACTCCTACCTACCTCTTCTTGTTCCTCTCTTCCTTTCATTTTCTTCCCCCTTTTCTTTCTTCTATTGTGATGATGAACTATTTATTCTATTAGCTATGGGAGAACAGACTCAAGAATACCTTGTGGAAAGAACTCACTATTAAAAGATATGAAATCAAACTGAAAAAGATATATGGCATAAGAATATTTCAAACATTGTAATAAAAATCAATGAAATTCTTGAGTTGACAGGGTATTTAATTAAGACAAAGCAATTACATTGTTGCAAAAATAACACATCAAATCCAAGAGATAATAACAAAATATCTAGCTATCTAAGTATGACTTAACATATATTATATATTTCTCAATTCTTGTTTTATAAAGTGACATATAGATTTTTATATTTTTAAATGCTTCACCAGGTAATTTCGATATGTCAATTAAAGTTTATAGTAGTTTTGTATATTTACTTTTAATTGGTCTTATTTTGTGATGATACTTTATTTTCCATTAGTAAATTTTTAAGCTTTTGACTGAAAAGCTGTCAACCATATTACAAATTTAATGAGATGTTTTCAAAGTTGTATTCATTATTATAAATGGAGTTTTCTTTTAATTCTCATGTCAGAATATGACAATGTAAAAGTGTAAGGTGGGTATATGGGCAGTGTACTTTCCTAGAATGTAAGAGACCTATGCTAGTCCTAAACTCAGTCTGGAACCAAAGAAAACCTTGAATTTCCATCTTTCTGTCTCTACCTTCTGAGGAGTTAAGATTATAAGCATACTACTATAGACATGAGAATATTAGTACTGTTTTTTCTTCTCTTTTGGATAAGATTATGTTGCTAATATACATGTTTTAAAAATCATCTTCAAAGACAAACTGAAAGCTTAGAAGTTTTGGTAGTAAAATGTAAAGTAAAGATGTAATAAAATTTTCCTTAAAGTACTCCATTAAGGAAGTTTAGCTCGTTTTCTGTCTTTACATATTTAAAAGACACTGAAAGAAAGTGTATTCATATTATATGTATAAATATCTCCTTATATTTCTAATGAAATAATAAATGGGCTTTTAATGCTAAAAATAGAGCTCAGTAAAAATTACATTAAAATCTGATGATGTGATACTCTTAACAAATAAGAGTCACATTCTATAATTGAATGTCATCCTTTTGTTATAATAGAACTTTGGCTTTTGAGATTAGTCATTGACTTGTTTCTATGATGTTTGTTATTAAAGATCTTCCTTTTGTATGTGGCTAAACCATATTGGGAGATCTGAGCATATTGTACTTTTGAAGAAAAAGTAGCCAAGTGCTAATGAGGACAAGTACCATGGAGACAGAGAGGGAATATATCCTCTGCTGATTTTGTGATGCACACAGTGCATGTTACATTGCCAAAGCCTGAGAAATAGTTACATTTTCCTCTCTCTAAAGACATACAGAAACAATTAGGATTTGACCTTTTTCACTGCTTTCTTAAAACCCACACAATTAAATATCAACACATCTCTTCCTTTACCTTGATTGCTTTTATCTAATGACACTAAAAGTCCAATCTAATTTAAAGTTAAATTACAACATCAAATATTTCCATGCTCTTCTCTTTCTTCCTCATTTTACTACATTTCTTTCTCATTTTACCACACTTTTAGCATACATTTTATGTGAGAATATGTTCATTCTGATAGTTTAATAAATTTGCAGAAATTTTGTTGTCATCCATCTCTTTGTAACTCAATAGACACCCTTCTATTTCTGTATGTGTGAGTATATGTGAGTTTGTGTGAGTATGTGTGTGTGTAAATGAATGTGTGTTTATGTGTATAGGTGTATGTAAGTATGTATGTGCAAGAAAGTCTGTATGCCCAAGAGTCTATGTGTGTATGTGAGAATATATCTGTAATTGGGTAGTGTGTAAGTGTGTAGATGTGTATGAGTGTGTATGTATGTGTGTGTATGTGTGTGTGATTGTGTTCAGCTGGGTTTCATTAGTGTTGCATACAGCAGAATTATTGTGTGGCTATTTACAGGAACATGGCACCTTACCAGTTTCTGCAAAACTAAAGAAAATATTACTTCCATTGTTTGTGATCTAATATATATCCTCAGTGATGTTGGAACCGATGAAGCTCTCCACATCCCATAATAGAGTGTTGATTAGCTCAGACTTATAAAGACCTTAAACAAATTCTTTTGGTTATAACACAACAGCCATGTCATGTCTGAAAAACAGGATTATACAACATGCCACCCCATAATCAATCAAAATTCTTTTCTGTCTCCTCTGTGATAATGTTTGATCCTAAGAAGGTTGAAATCAAATGCTCAGGTTATGAATGAGCATCAACAATTACTTATTCAGTATAGCCCAGTTATGACCCTTCTGCTCTCCTTGCCCATTTCAACAACTATTATTATTATTATTATTATTATTATTATTATTATTATTATTATTTCCATGATGTTAGCAGCCAACAGCAGAAATTGTTATAAAGATAAATATTAAGAATGAACTTGATACAAATAATATACATTCAGGAAAACAATATCAGCAGCTTCTATACTAGACCCTTTGTTCTCCTCACAGACAGGTTTTTGGCCAAGTGCCAAAACACTTTCATATGAGCATCTAATGCTCTTGGCTACATTCATTTTGTATCTCCATGCTCTTCTTCTTCTCCCTCCGTTCCATTAGTCCACTGCCTCCACATAGACAGTTTAACTTCTACTTTCAAGTTATATAAATCCATTCTTTTATGGTTCATCATAAAGCATCAGCTGCACAGATGAAAGACTATTCTATATTTATCTTTCAGCATCTAACTTATTTTGATTATTCAGATGATCAATAATTGAATCTATTTTTTTGCAAATGTCATGGTTGATTCTTTCTATCTGTAAAAAATGCCATTGTACTATAAAAAACGCTTATTTCCTAATCTCATATCAAGCTGAGAAAATTAGAATAACTAATAGAATTATATTGTTGCTAGCTTTCAGATTATTGTTGAAACACATCCACACATATACTTTATTTTTTTAAAACCATATTTCTCCATAGCCAATTTGCTTTATTCTTACCTCTTTTGACTGAAACATAGGTTCTCTGTAACTTAGTTCTTGTGAACAGTGACACAATTTATATGGGTATGCTACTTTCTGTATAATGTGCTGAATTTGAGTCATTTAGGTAAATGCACAGGAATAGATATAATGTATGTATATGTATCTGGATCACACAGTAGATTTAATATTTATCACCAATTCTTTTCAGTCTCACTCACAGGTAGTTTTTTTATGCCTAAATCCTGAAATGATCATCACTCTCAAGTCTGAATTTTATTTAACCATATTTTATCTTTCTAGTTAACTTTCTCAAATATCTGCATGCTCCAAGGCTTTCTTGGCATTAAGAAATTTGCAATCCCATCTAGAAGGGGTAACAAAAAAATCACTAGAGGCAGATGGAGGGCAGAACATGGATGGGAGAAAGGAGGAGGAGGGGAAAAGGAGGTCAGGATTAGGTATGGGACAAGACAGAAAAGAATCCCAGAGGGCCAGGAAAATGAATTGAAATACACAGCAGCGGGGGTGGGGGAGGTGGGGGTAACTTCTAGAAAGCCCCAGAGACATGAGGCTCCCAGGACTTATGGGACTTACTTTAGGAGAAATGTCTAACAGTCCGGAGATGGTACCTGAAGAGCCCACCTCCAGTAGATAGATATGGTCTCCCAGTTGAGGATGGAGGCAACTTACCCTACATCAAAATTTTTGACCCAGAATTATTCTTGTCTAAAGGAAATGCAGCAACAAAAATGGAGCAGAGACTGAAGCAAAAGCCATCCAGAGACTGGCCCAACTTGGAATCTGTCCAAACCCTGACACTATTACTGATGCCACATTGTGCTTATAGACAGGAGGGAACATAGCTGTCCTCTGAGAGGCTCAACCACCTGCTGACTGAGACAGATGCAGATACTTACAGCCAATGATTGCACTGAAGTCTGGGGCATCTATTGAAGAATTAGTGGAAGGACTGAAGGAAATAAAAGGAATTGCAACACCATAGTAAGAACAACAGTATCAATTAACCCAGACCCCTCAGAGCTCCCAGAGACTAAGCCACCAAGCAAAGATGGATACATGGGCTGATCATGGCCCCTGGCATATATGTAGCAGAGGACTGCCTTGTCTAGCCTCAAAGAGAGGAAATGTGCCTAATCCTGTAGAAACTTGATGCTCCAGGGAAGGGGGGTGCTGGTAGGGGTGAGGTAGGGGTGGGTGGGAGGGTGAGCACCCTCTCAGAAGCAAAGGGAAGGGAGAATGAGGTAAAGAACTTGAGGAGAGGAGAGTGGTCAGGGGGCAACATTTGGTGTATAAATAAATAAAATAATTTAATAAAAACAACTTTTTAAAAAAGAAATTTTCTCTATAATTACTCCTTTCCTTCAAGCTGCTAGATGGTCTGTGCCCCCTACTTCTCAGTTATTCTTGTAATCATTTCTCTTTGACAGTGCTCATCTCATGGTTTCCAGCACTGCCTGGTTTAGACACTTGTATATTGATAGTGAATCACCAATGCTATTTGATTCCTTCCATCTTCCTTATTTACTTTCCAACAGAAGTGTGAGAAAATTCTTGAAGAAAAACCATCTGATTTGACTAGCTTAAATCAGTAATTTTTAAGTGAAATGAACACCAAATCTATGCAGCTATCCCAGTATTATATTTCTATAAAACACTTATTTTCTAATCTCATATCAAGACAAGCAAATTAGAATTAACTAATAAAATTATATTGTCACTAGCCTGCAGATTCTCATTGGAACACAGACACATAAGCTCACTTCATGATTTTTAAGTTGCTTTGCCAATTCTGTGATCATGCTTCTCCATAGCAACCTATTTACTTACTTATTTATTTAGTCATTTATTTATTCATAATGTGTATTGGTTCGCTCAGCTATGCCAGTTGAGAAGGCATAAGATATGCCATCTGCAAGCTGAAGATCCAAAATGTCAAGTTTGTTTTTGTTTTTCTTTCAGCTTTGGATTTTAAAGTGAAGAGAATATGGGTAACTTTACTGTTATATTTACTGTATGTAAAAAAAACAGAGGGATATAGAGTTAATGTCATTTTGTGGGTCTAAAGGCTTCATTCACCTAGCAATTAGTAATCATAAACATTTATCCCATCTCTTTCTATATAAAGTAGTCATTTAAAAAGTCAGTACATTTTAAAAGTAAGGGTAAGGAGAAAGCATTAAAATTATTAAGAGAATGGAAGGAAAGAGATAGAGAAGACTGTTCAAAAAGACCAATTCCGATAAATAAAGTATGACATTATCTAAGGCTAAAGTTATACTTTTGTATAATATAAACAGGCTCTGCCTGTAAAGAGTGTAAAAATAAATGGACGCTCAACACTTGAGAGGGCAGAAGTGATGTGAGACAAGCATCACAAGAAAAATACAACGAACTTGCTTATTCTTGGATCCAGTTTCTCATGAAATCTTTATGTTGATATTTGCTCTGCTTTATTCTAATGTTTGCCATTAAGCTACAGGTCATGTGTTTTTATTTAAATGGCATGTTAATATAAAAAAACATGTCAAATATCTCTGTGAAGTCTCCATTTTCAAAATGGGATTCTGGGAGGCATGTTAGAAAAAGAATGAGTGGAAGTCATTTTCCCTTTTAGCCCCTGCTCAGAGACTTTAGGTAGGACATGAGTTCTAGTATTCTCTCTTCATGGAGTGGGTTAATCTGTCACCACCATCTTTCCAATGCACATTCAAAGCCATGTAGAGATTTTCTTGAAATCTCTCTCAATAGATTTCTGCTGCAGAGGCAGCAGCTACTTTTTAAAAACATAAAGGTTTTCTGAATTTTAAGGCGACTTACTTGAGCTTTAGTAATCTATAACCTTCTCACTGAAGGCTGGACTTGGGTGATTTAAACTTATTTTCCAAAATGACATACTATATCTTTACTAATTATTTAAAGAATAGAGTGTACATGGTTCCAACTGAAAATAAAAAAAGTTCCCCAACAAAATAAGTTGAAATTTCTTCAGATTAAAAAAGTCCATAAAGGATTAAACTGCTTTTTTTTAACAGTTTAGGTTACTGAGGCTTTTGTTCCTTAACTAAATTGAAGTTCAAAAATAATTTGAAAAACTTAACACTCTCATTTACTAGGAAAAAGTATGCTAATGTAAAATTTGAAGTGTAAAATAATCATTTTATTATTATTATTATTATTATTATTATTATTATTATTATATTATTATTTTGCCTCTCTTGAACTAAAAAGGTCCTTGTGCCTATCATGGTGTGAGATTTCTATCATTCTTTTTATGATTCTCTTTAACTTTTTTGGTAAGCATCTTCCCTGCATATTTCTCCTCCTCATCACTAGTAGGTGATGAGCTAAGAAGAACTTGTAAAGAGGTATCAGTAATGATGAAAGGAGACATTTTCCGGAAGCAAATGTATTAATCCAAAGCAAAGAATCTCAGTTGAATGGACTTCTCCAGTGGAGCTGCGAATGTGACTCACCAGCAACTTGTGCTTGTTACTGCCATGGAATATTGAATTTAACAAGACCTCGACCCCATAAAAATAATGAAGCAACTTGAAATTTTATAACATCATATAATTTTACGTAGTATTTCCACATACATTTTATTAAATTCAAGAACATTATAATGGGGTTATTTATGATAGTCAAAGTTCAATTTTAAATGGAAATAATTCTCCTTAATAGTAATAACTGTTATAATAATAATTATTGTAATGATAACTGGACTTTATTGAATTCAAAAGGATCAGGCATAATTTCATTCACCATATACTACACAGTAAGTGCTTTAAACCTTACAAAATTGCAGAAAGTGGGAATGTTATTTTATTTAATCTTTAATTGAGTTTCTATTTTTATTAGATGTTTTCTTTATTTACAATACCTCCTTTTCCAGGTTCCCTTCCAAAAGAAAAAATAAAAATAAAATAAAATAAAATAAGAAAAAAAAACAACAAAAACTAAAACAATTCCCTGTTCCCTTCTGCCTCCCCCTGCTCACTACCCTACCCTCTCCTGCTTCCTGGCCCTGGCATTCCCCTACACTGGGGCATAGAACCTTCACAGGGCCAAGGGCCTCTCCTCCCACTGATGACCAACTTGGCCATCCTCTGCTATACATATGCTGCTGGAGCCATGAGTCCCACCATGTGTACTCTTTGGTTGGAGTTTTAGTCCCTGGGAGCTCTGAGGATACTAGTTAATTCATACTGTTGTTCATCCTAAGGGGCTGCAAACCCTTCAGCTCCTTGAGTCCTTTCTCTAGCTCCTTCATTGGGGACCCTGTACTCCAATAGATGGCTGTGAGCCTCTACTTCTGTATTAGAGCCTGTCAGAAGATAGCTATATCAAGTTCCTGTCAGTCAGCACTTGCTGACATCCACAATAGTGTCTGGATTTGATAACTGGATATGGGAAGGATTCCTAGGTGGAGTAGTCTGTGGATTGTCCTTCCTTCAGTCTCTGCTCCATAGTTTGTCTCTGAAAATCCTTCCATGGTTACTTTGTTCCCCCTTTTAAGAAGGAACGAAGTATCTACACGTTGGTCTTCCTTCTTTTTGAGTTTCTTGTGGTTTGTGGATTGTGCTTTGTGTATTCTGATCTTCTAGGCTAATATCCACTTATTAGAGAATGCGTACCATGTGTGAGAATGTTCTTTTAATCTTCCCATTTTACAGATGTGGAAAGCAAATGTCATTATTTATCTAATATTCTACACAGGGAATGAGGACATTTTTTTGGGGAAGGGTTCTACAACAATTCTGGCTATGCGATCTACTGTGCCTAATTAAGATCAACTTCTAATTTTCAATCTAGAATAGGAATTCAAGTTTGACATAACTCCAACTTAACTAAAACAATCATTCCATTTGGAACACAGAGGGCTCATTTTTACTCTCATCATTTATAAGGGTTTTACACTGTGCTTTGGTAAGGTTAGCTGGTGACACCCCTAAAGTTGTTTTCTTTCAGAAAATAATTTAAATATGGTTTTTTGTGCCTTAAATAGTTATTACATGTCTTTTGATTATGTTCTAGAAAAAGCAGAGTGCTCTGCGGCTGTTTTCAAGATAGACATGGCTAGACCTGTTATTTATTCCCTGTCTTTGAAAACAAATGTACATGCCTACTCCTTTGATTTGGTTTTTATTTCCCTGGAGTAGATTACATTAACTCAGAGTTTGGTATAAGACTGAGATAGTAATTCAATATATTTTGTTAGTGATTTCAATTAAGATATTGGAGATGCTTACAAAATAATATGAAAAATTATTTTTAAAATAACATTTGAAACTAACAAGTAATGAGAAATACAAATTAAGATTAAATTGATGCATGCAACATTTGCTAGAGACTTTCAGAATTTTTTTTTGATCTGAGAAACTTAAATTAAATTTGAATCCAACTTTAATTTAATGAAGATATCGTGAAGTTAGTCATATCTCTATCTGAACTTTTAGAAATGTAATTTTTAGCTCTATTGACATTGAATGCTTCTAAAAATCCCAAAAGTATTTCAGATCTGTTTAAAATCAGGGACTCAAGTATCTATGTTAATGCAATTCTGGGCTTGATGTATGCTGCAGCACCTCTGAAATAGAAAGAAACATAAGGTATTTTATAACACCTTTCATTTTTAAGAAACTACATAACTTTGGTGCTGACTGAACAGGTCCTGGATGCATGTATCTGGCAGACAGTTCTGAAAGTCTTCTCATCCTTGATTATCATGTTGTAAAGAGATTCCATCCTGAAAAGTGGGCTAAGTGAAACTCTACCTGATATATGCATATTCTATAAAAATATTTAAGACCTAATACTAATGTGTGTTTCAGGTATGAAGGGATAAAATGTTAACATACTGCAGAAAATTCAAGACTACTACTATAGCACACTTAGTTCATACATGTATTTCCAATAGCAGACATTCTTTTGTAAATATCTAATAACTCATATTTCAAAGCAATATATATTTTGTTATGTAAAAGTAAGTGAAATAATGATACTTGATATGTAGAGTAAAACCACCAAGGCCAAAAGTATGTGATTAAAGCACACCACACACACACACACACACACACACACGTCCATACTGGTTGTGATGACAATTGCCTTTAATACCAGCGCTCAGGAGGCAGAGGCAGGTGAAATTCTGTGTTTGAGGTCTACAGAGCAAGTCCAGGAAAGCCAGGGTACACAGAGAAATCCTGTCTCAAAAAGAAAACAAAGACAAACAAAACAAAACCCACTTAACTAAGAGTAGAATATTTAAACATAAAAATTATTCTTTTTCTCTTTTCTACATAATTGATATGTCAACATTGCTATGCAAAGTTTTACTCAATCACATAAAGCCTTTGTCATCACTCAAATTATACAAAATATGTTTTCCCAAAATGTGTCAAAAATAAGACATTATTGTGATTTGCATACATCAAGTTTTGGGAGCTTAAAATTATATCCTATAAATGAATACAATATTTAATTTAAATTATTTTATATATTATCTCTATGTAATTTATTTTATCTGTTGTTTACTACATAATACACTATTGTATAAATGAATGTTTACAGTTATGTTTGTATATGAGTTTATTAACAATTAGCAAGTTGTTAGTCATGTGGATATTAATACAAATATAAAATATGCAAAAATTAATAGAAAACAGATTTTTTTCTATCCAAGCAGATAATTAATTGCAAATAGATGCCTGGTGAGGGGTAGAATTTCTTGCCCATTTCCCTTCTTCTGTACTGGGATTTTATCTGACATAAGCTTTGTCATAAGTACAACAAAGAAACATCAGTTTCTATGTTTCTCATTAGGTTTTGAACAATTGGACACATATGACTTAGAAGGAATTTCTGAGATATTTTTATAAATATTATAGGAAATTACAAAATACAATAAAATCCAATTTTTACATTTTTTAAAGACTTCTGCCATATATTTTTTCCATATTTTTAAGAGACTTCACAGTCTCTTAAATAAATCATTTGAAAGATCCTTTTGCTTAACAGATCTTTCACTTGTCTAAATAAATGGTTACTATATTATTGCTTTAAAACCAGACATTTTTTACTCTTCAATAAAGCACTAACTACTGACAATTTTTATTAACAGACTAACATTCTATTAATTATTTACTAGTGTATAGAATTAAAATCCAATGATTTCTGTCATATTGAAACCATTAGCTGTCACTTCAACAGACCATTTAACTCAGTCATATTGTTTATCCCTTACAGGTAAAAATATTGAAATAGGTAAATCAATTTTTGTAGTAGCATGGAATTAGATAGATAGTTATCAAGAACTTCATTTCTGAAAGGTGAAGCTCCATGGTTCTTTATCCTATTAAAAGTCTGTTGAAGGACCATGAGCACTTGCCTTTTAATTTCTAAGTTTTTCTTTCAAGTCATTTTTGTTTTTGAAGACTTTCATCCTACTGGATAAGTTAGACAATGACATCTAGTGTGTGAAGGAGCACAGTGCTGTGACTTCAGATGACATTACCCAGGATGGCATCCTATATAAGACTCTTCTGCAGAGACATCTTGGTCTCACAGGATATTTTCCAGAAAAATGAAGTATTTCTATAACCTCATCCCCTTCCATCCTGTACATCTACAAAATCAATACCAGTAGGACTGTATGTTCTAAAATATAGCCCCTTTTGACCATGGCCACAGCACTCTCTGAAAAACTACATAAATGAAGCATGGAAAATATTTTCCTAAGGACCATATTTTGCTAAGCTTTATTTTATAAAAAAAAAAAAAAAAAACTAAAGCAAAGCAAAACTAGAACCCCTTCTCTTTTTCAGACACTCTCAAAATAAACTGGAATTTTTATACAATGGAAGATTGCAGGAGTTCTTACCTTCAAAATAACTTTACTATTTTCCATTGTAAAATTTGTGGCACCATTAATGGTACTGGTCTCTTTAACTTCTTCAGTGGTGTTGTCTGCATCAATTTTGTCTGCAACTCTGAATTAATCCTGCTCTGCACTTTGCCATACTGCACACATTTATAGCTTCCTGTTCTCTCTCATTGCCACTCCGGTGAAATCCAGTGGGCAGTGGACATGTCAGAACCTTGTTGATGCATTCTCACTAAATAGCTCTGTCCATTAACCCTTTATTCAGACAGCCAAAATTTCTAGAAATGGGAAAAGCATAGTTTTTTTGTCAGAATGTTAACATTAGTAGTCTCTGTGCAAACTTCTGATGAATCCTTATTCATATTTGAAACCTTACAAATGAATGTAGCTCTAATCTCTAGATTTCTATTGACACTATGGTTACAGGAACTCTTCACATAATAGCCTACTAACCTCTTCTCAAAATATTCTTCAATCCCTGCAAGCCAGAGTCCTTTAAAATTCCTTTCACAAGACACATATAAAGACCTATTGACCACATGATCGTACTTGCCACAGAATTGACCTCAGTTTTCAGTACCATTTTTTCTGTATGTGTTACTTTTCACATAGCAGGAACAAAATCTTTGACTGAAACAAGATTAGAAGGAAAAGTGTATGGTAATGGGAGCATATATGTGACACTTCTACTGATGAATCAAGAATGACAGAACTTACAAGAAAAATTATCCCTTAACTTTTATCTCTGCCTCTGTGTACTTATATCTGTCACTAAGCTCCATTTCAAAACGTTCCAAAACTTCTCGAAACAGTTAAAAAACAAGTGTTTATACATAGGGATATAAGCTTGCAGGTGACATTTCACACTTAATAATAACATCTATCCTAGTAATAATTAAAGTATGATGGACATGCATGAGTTTTGTGGAAAGAGGATGGAAATAATGTCAATATAATACTCATATACAAAAATTTCAAAAATAAAATAATTTCTACCTGCATTCCCCTAGCTAACACCCAGAGTACATTCAACATTTGCTTATTAATCTGGATATGTAAATGGAGCATATAACTGATAAATTTAAGATGACAAATATTCATAACATGTATCTTATTATTACAGTTAACTTCATAATCCTGTTTACACAATAAAAGCCTCTTCCACATTCAAACTCTCTCAAGAAATCCAGTAAGTACCAACTACTCAATATAATCCAGGGACTCTTTAAGATGCTCTGTTCTCTTCTCTGAATCCCTAATCTCTCTACAAAGAAAGAAAGAAAGTGATGAAGGGAGGAATAATAGAAGAAATTATTCACAAGAACTGCAAAACACTCATAGCAAGAATAACGTTTTCTAGAATACGTATAAAATTTCTGTCTCCTTAGAAGCATAATTATGCTATATATCTCAACTTCTCTTCCTTCTTTCCTTTCCTTTCCTTTCCTTTCCTTTCCTTTTCTTTCCTTTCCTTTCCTTTCCTTTCCTTTCCTTTCCTTTCCTTTCCTTTCCTTTCCTTTCCTTTCCATTCCTTCCTTCTTTCCTTCTTTTACTTGCTTAAGAATGGTTTCATGAAGCTTAGAGTTGCTTTGGATTTGCCATGAAGCTGATCATGAGCTTGAGTTTCCTATCATCCTTTTGCTTCAACCTCCTAAGCACTGAAATGGTGAAATTGTACTACATACAACACTGGATTTTACATAATTCTGTGCTGTGTATCAATCCAGGTAGTAGGCAAACATCTACCAACTGAAGTAAATCCCCAGGTCCAGCCTTTCACAATGGTCATTTATAACATCACAAAAGCCTATATATCTTCTTAGTCAAGCAGCATTGCAAAATGAGATGGGCAAGAGCTGAATGTTCTTACATATGGAAGCTAACAAAGAGATTTCATAGCAAAGGAGAGCACAGTATAACATTTGAGAGTTCAGAAAGTTAGTAGGAAGTAGGAGCTGTGATTGTTAATGTGTTAAGGTATTGTCAGAAGAAAGTATGACTTCTAATAATCTATAGCATAAGAAAGTGACTTGTTGATGTTATCCATTTAAAAATATCAAGTAGAAAGAATTTCAAGGGCTCTTAAATTCAGTGAAACCAACAATGTTGGTGCCACCCCTGAAGACATACCCTGTGTCCTTTGGTGAAACAAGCAGAAAAAGTATAGCTGGCTTGGAATTTAACCTGTCTCACCAGTTACTTATATGTTCAAAGGAAATGTGTTTTGTCAGTTTTTATCATCAAAACTGAGACTTCAACTAAAAGATCTTAATTCAGTTAATAATTATAAAAAGTAATATAATTTTAAGATACATCATTTTTACTAGTGAATATTAGTCACACATGAGATTACTTTTTAAACATTCTTTTAAATTTTTAAGATTAAAGTATAATTACATTTATTCCTTCCCTTTTCTCCCTCAAAAAGTTCTCACATATATGCTTACCTCTCTTTCAAATGAATGATCTGGTTTACTTTTATTGATCTTGTACACATATATTTATATGAGTGTACCTATATCCATAAATGTACCCTTCTCAGACTATATAGTCTTATTTATATGTATGTTTTAAGGCTTACTATCGCATTTTTCGGATTCGTGTTGATGTATCAAATGTTAGCATGTTTGTGTATGTGTATAAATAACAAAGGTCAACTTGAGATTTGTTCTCAGATAAAATTTCTTTTGTTTTTATAAAATAGTCTCTAATTGGCCTGGAGCTTACTACTTAGGCTTGACTTTCTGGCTAGTGAATCCTGGAATCTTCCTTTTCTCTCATTAATGCATTGAGATTACAAATTCAAACCAGATCTTCCTCCCATTCTTCTTTCTTTCATTCTTTCCTTCATTTCTTCCTTCCCTCCCTCCTTATCTTTCTTTCTTTTGCTTTCTTGCCTTTTGTGTGAGTTATAACAATGATCTGAATTCCCATATTTCATACATATCACTTTATACTTTGAACAGAATTAATTATAAGAAGGCTCCAGTCATGATGTAAAACTTCGAACACCCTTCCCTTCAATTCTGAGTAGAAGATGCTCTGGTGTCAGCAAGTTCTAGTTCTCAGGAGCCTTCAATATTGCATGGTTAGAAGCATGTTCTTCTCATAACTTCCATTTCCTGTACTCTGCCTTGCAGTTTCACATAACAAAGAAGATTTCTTCAAGAAGGAAACGTGACATAAGTATCGCAGTTGCCGGCAGGTCTGTCAGGAAGCACCTAGGAAAGGCTGAAGGCATACAAGTGACATTCTGGAGATGATACATCATACTGCATGGTCTGTGGTGGATAACTTTAACTTGCAAGACTCTTAGAAACCTTATCTAAGGATTGGTTGTAGCAAGTAATATGTATTTCCTGACTTTATAAAATTAATCTAATAATCCCTGGCTATTAATCCACTCTATTGGGCAGATTCTCTGCAGATCAATGAAGACGTACCATCTTGTAGTGATATTATGTAGACAAATAGATGGTTTTTTTTTAAATTTCTCCTAACAATTCTATAGAATTCCTAAATTTATGCTAGTAATTTTTGAGCCCTTTATAGAAAAGGCTGAAATTAGGATTCTGCAAACATTCATGTGTCCCAAGATAATTGCACTAAGATAAAAAACAAGTATGAAGCAGATTTATCATCAGGGAAAACATTCCTTTTAGGCTTGTAAAACCATTATTCTGATAACTATGGTCATAAATTGAGAATGAACAATTTATTGTATTACAAGGGCAAAAGATAAAATATTGACTGGATTTTATCTATAGAAAATTTCAATACTAATGAGACACTAAGCAGATGATTTATCTCTTGACAAAATTGTGCTTAGATATAAGGATTATTATTTTTTAAAAAACAAAACTTTTAATGAACCTGTGAAGCTAGTGGCAGGTAATGAATGTTTAGTTCCATAACTATTCTTAATGGAAACACATGTAAATATTAATTTTTAAAAAACTTTCAATGAACCTGTGGAGCTAGTGACAGATAACTATTCTTAATGCAAACATGTAAATATCTATGTTGTAACTCTTTATTTCAATTTATGATTCAAATTTATGTTTGAACTTGTTGTGAACTTTTGAAATAAAGATATTGGGAATTTCATGCAATCATGTATCCTGAGAATATACAAGAACTAGGAACAATGTCAATAAGAGAGCAGAGAAAAAGGAGGATAGAAGCTGAATAGGGGACAGAGGAGACAGAGAAGACAGAGCAGACAGAGCAGACAGAGCAGACAGAGGAGACAGAGCAGACAGAGCAGACAGACAGAGCAGACAGAGCAGACAGAGGAGACAGAGGAGACAGAGCAGACAGAGCAGACAGAGGAGACAGAGGAGACAGAGGAGACCGAGCAGACAGAGCAGACAGAGCAGACAGAGCAGACAGAGCAGACAGAGAAGAGACAGAGCAGACAGAGCAGACAGAGGAGACCGAGCAGACAGAGCAGACAGAGCAGACAGAGCAGACAGAGCAGACAGAAGAGACAGAGGAGACAGAGCAGACAGAGCAGAGCTGGGCAGGTAGGCTTTCTCTTACCATGAGATGGAAACTGACTCAGACAGATGCAGATGCTCACAGCCAAACAGGAGAAGGAGTTTGGTGACTCTCATGGAAGAATAGGAGGATGGATTGTGGGCACCAAAGGAGATAGGAACTCCATAGGAAACCCAGCCGAGCCAACTAACGAGGAGACAGGTTTATCATTAACAGCAATTTTCTTTTTACTGACAAGGACATACTATTTTATACTCAGTAATAAGATGGATGTTTTTTTCTTTCACTAAGCCATAAATGTTGGAACTTAGTTTTCATTTAGAATGAGTGAGGTTTTTTTTTTTTTTTTGATATTTTCTTTATTTACATGTAAATTTCTCCATTCCCAGTTTCCCCTCCAAAAAACAAAGAAACAAACAAAAACAACAAAAACAAACCCCTGTTGCCTCCCCCTCCCCATGCTTGCCACCCTACCCTCTCCCACTTATTGGCCCTGGCATTCCCCTACACTGGGGCACAGAACCTTCACAGGGCCAAAGGCCTCTCCTCCCACTGATGATCGACTTTGCAATCCTCTACTACACCCATGCTGCCAGAACAATCAGTCCTACCATGTGCAGTTCTTGGTTGGTGGTTGAGTCCCTGGGAGCTCTGAGGGTACTAGTTAGTTCATATTGTTGTTCGTCCTAAGGAGTTGCAACCCCATCAGCTCCTTTGGTCTTTTCTCTAACTCCTTCACTGGGGACCCTGCACTCAGTTCAATGGATGGCTGTGAGCCTCTACATCTGTATTAGTCAGGTACTGTCAGAGCCTCTCAGGAGCATAATTGCTCTTTCAATGTAAACTATCAAGTATTTGGCAGATGTCTGAGAATTGAGGTTTTTGTAGGGTTTTTTTTTAAGCTTTTATTCTTTTGTTTCTGTTATTATAGCTGAAAGAGTGACTTTAGAATAAGTTCCAAGTGATTTGGACAGGATAGTAATGATCTCAGAGCAAAATCTAACAGCATTATTATAAAGGAAAATGTGCAAAATAAAGTTAACATATTACATATTTAATTATAATACATATATGTATTATAATACATATATGTATATTTTTTAGAATTATCTTTCTACTTTCAACCTTCTTGGCTGCTTTCTACCAAGAACATTTTTTAAAATTGAAATAAGTACATTTAATTCTTGTTTTGAGGATATAAATCAACTACTAGATGTTCTGAAAATATTTCTGTTTGCATGCCTCTAAATAAAAATAAAAGTAAAAATAAAAATAAAAATGCAGGATTCAACAAAAGGAAAACCCTTGATTTAAAGAAAGGGAGAGGAGATTGTATACTAAAGATAATACAAAATGTAGAAAGTCATATCATTTTCTCTGGGAGAAAAAGCATAACAAACCTGCTACCAAGGGGAATTATATATCTGTCGCTGCAGCATATTATTGTGCTGTGTCTAACTAGCATATGTCACTATACCACTTCCCTGTTTCACAGCCTTGGGGATGATAAACAGTGATAACTCGAACAGAAGCCTTGGCATTGTTCATACATTTGGAGTAAGCAAGCATCAGGACATTACTTTTGAGGGGGAAAGGAACAAGGGATTGTTTTAATTTTGGGTTTTTTTTATTTTTATTTTTTTTTTCTTATTTTATTTTCTTTGTCTTTTTTCTTTTGGAGGGGAACCTGGGAAAGGAGATACTATAAATAAAGAAATCATCTATTAAAAAAAAAAGAAAGTATTGAGGAACTATAATCTCTCCCTGTAAATTGAAAACTTTGTTTTCTTTCCTTCCTTCCTTCCTTTCTTTCTTTCTTTCTCTCTTTCTTCTTTTTTATAGATATTTTCTTTATTTACATTTCAAATTTTATCCCCTTTCCCCTCCCAAAACTCCCTATTCCCTCTCTCTCTCCCTGCTCACCAACCAATGCACTCCTGCTTTGTGGCCCTGGCATTCCCTTACACTGGGACATAGAACCTTCAGAGGATTAAGGGCCTCTCATCCCATTGATGTCCAACAAGGCCATCCTCTGCTATATATGCAGCTGGGGCCATGGGTCCTCCATGTGTACTCTTTGGTTGGTTGTTTAGTCTCTGGGAGCTCTGGGAGTACTGGTTGGTTCATATTGTTGTTCCTCCTATATGGCTGCAAACTCTTCAGCTCCTTGGGTCCTTTCTCTAGCTCCTCCATTGGGGACACTGTGCTCAGTACAGTTGATGGCTGTGAGCATCCACCTCTGTATTTGTCAGGCACTTGTAGAGAAAATTTTGTTTTCTATGGAGTAGAGGCTAATATTTTATATAAATTTATGCAAGACTCATAACAAATATGTATTAGACTCTTTTACTTTGTTCTTAACCACAAGACATATGGGTTACTAATGAAAAAGATCTGCACAAGGTTAATTTTATTTTGTTCTCCCAATTTCTCCTTTAAATGGCTTAGGGTTGCCCAATCTGTCCCCTGTCCTCTCTTCTTTTGTGGATTCAGAAAGATGTGTGAAGGGTTTTGTTGTGAGCAAACTAATAGCAAAATTAACACTGTGTTCTGTATATGCTAACTTGATTGTGATTTTATGTGCACATGTTGAACTTTTAATGTATAATAAGGACATTGAACAAGTATATGCAAGTTTATGTACATGTGATAGAAAGCTTACTATGTATCAGATTTACACTAAATGTATTTCTTAATACATAGTGATATTTCTTCATTTATTTATGATATATTCCAAAAATAAAAACTAGCTAAGTTTCAACCCATTACCATTTTAAATTTTGTACAATGTCTGATTTTCATTACTTTATGATTCTGTATCATAAATATGGAAAGCTGTAGCAAATAAAAATATATTCATCTTCATGAGATTTTGAAATATTTTTACTAAATTTTGAGAAATAAAATATTAAAAATACAGCATAAACTATCTAAAAAATAAAATGAAAATAAAATGTATTATATTAAAAGGTATGGACTATAGCCAACACTTTATTGATGAAAGATAAATCTTCCCTTAATTGTTAACACAAAATAAAATATTCATAAAAATAATATAAAATCAAATGATATGTAAGATGCTTGAAAATAAAACCCAGACCTGGAGAAAATATGGACTTAACTTATAATAGACATTAATAAATAAGAAATAATTGGGTATATAAATATTCAAGATCATTTTTAATAGATGGTGCATGAGTATAGCTGAATGATAATATTTTGTGAAGATGTATGTGAATGTGTGTGTGTGTGTGTGCATGTATACCTGTGTATATGTCTACATGAAGGCCAGAGATTGATGCCAGGTATCTGCCACTATTACAAAATCTTACTGTACCAGATCTCACTGATTGACTGAGCCCTAAGGTTCCACCTCTTTAAATACATAAACACCCAACTCTCTCTATACTGGCCATGGTAAAATGCATGACCACACCTGAATTCTATGTGGACTTTAAATCTAAAGTTAGGGCCACAAGTAGTAACATATGTGATTTCCCATGCCTATTTTCATGCATAGAGTTGATGATTAGTTTTCATGAAGGTAAACCAGCAACATCCTGGTTTCACAGAGTGTGAGATGCTTTGGATAAAGACAGTATCCAAAACATTAAGAAAAATTTTCGAAAAGGAATGCTAATTTGTAAAGGAAACTAGCACTGTTATTGAGGCTATGGAGAGCTCCCAAAAAGGGACTTAGCATGATTGCCCTCCAAAAGACCTGATACGTATATATAAGCCCAGAAGATCGGAATACACTAAGTATAATCCACAAACCACAGGAAACTCAAGAAGAAGGAAGACCAAAATGTGGATACTTCATTCCTTCTTAAAAGGGGGAACAAAATACCCATGGAAGGAGTTGCAGAGACTAACTATGGAGCAGAGACTGAAGGAAGGATAAGCCAACCTGATATTGCTGTCTCCTGAGATGCTCTGACAGTACCTGACTAATACAGAAGTAGAGGCTCACACCAATCCATTGGACTGAGTACAGGGTCCCCAATGAAGGAGCTAGAGAAAGGACCCAAGGAGCTGAAGGGCTTGCAGCCCCTTAGGACAAAAAACAAAATGAACTAACTAGTACCCTCAGAGCTCCCAGGGACTAAACCATCAACCATGGTGGGACTAATTGCTCCAGCAGCATATGTATAGTAGAGGATGGACAAGTCAGTCATCAATGGGAGGAGAGGACCTTGGCCCTGTGAAGGTTCAATGCCCCAGTGCAGGGGAATTCCAGGGCCAGTAAGCAGGAGAGTGTTGGGTGGTGAGCAGGGGGATGGGGAGGGTACAGGGGTTCATTTTTGTTGTTGATTTTAGGTTTTTGGTTTTTTGGTTTTTTTTTTTTTTTTTTGGAGGGGAAACTGAGAAAGGAGATATGGTATGACATGTAAATAAAAAAAATATATCTTTTAAAAAAAGAATCAGATGCATATATTTATACCCAACCAATGGACAGATGCTGCTGACCCCAGTGGTTGAATTAGGGGAAAGCTAGAAGAAGCTGCAGAGGAGGGCAACCATGTAGGAGGACCAGCAATCTCAATTATCCTGAACCTTGAGATCTCTCAGACACTAGACCACCAACCAGGCAGCATACACCAGCTGGTATGAGGTCCCCAACACATATACAGCAGAGGACTGCAGGGTCTGGATTCAGTCAGAGAAGATGAACCTAAGCTTCAAGAGACTGGAGACATCAGGGAGTTTAGAGATCTGGTGTGAGGGGTGTGGGGATATCCCTGTGGAAATGGAATGGGAGGAGGTATGTTATGGGAAACAGTCAGAGTGTGGACCAGGAGAGGGATAAAAATCTGGAGTGTAAAAAATCAAAAAGATTAAATAAAATTTAAAAAGAAAAGCAAGAAAAGAAAACATATTACAGAGAAATAAAGGGTTTATTTTAGGAAAGGAAATGTATTCACATACATGATACATATGATGAGAGAAGAAAGGATTACAAAATAGGTATTTAAAACAGGACAATGTCCTAGAGATAATCACATTCTAATTTTATTCATCTATGAACATGTTTCCTCACATGTATAAAAACAACTTTGAAGATATTATTGGATTAAGAATTTTGATGAGGAGAATTTTTAGGTTTAACTGGGTGGGTCCAGTGGATTATAAAATATGTTTATTCAAAGTTGGATATAGGCAGGCTGGAGTCAGAGACAGTTAACAAATGACTTTACTGGCTTTGAAGATGGTAGAAAGACCCACAAGACAAGAACAAGGGCCTGGTACCAGCTTTTCCCTAAGGGGCTCATCTCTCACAGCAGTGTCATTTCAGGACATTAGGCTCATTTTTGGTAATGCACTTAGCGTTCTGGCTTTAAGACCAAATTTAAGAATAAAGCTACCCCAGACTCTCTTGAAACACAAGAAAAACACAGAAAAAATTAAAATATTATTTCTTTCTTTATTTATATCTCAAATGTTGTCCCCCTTCTGGTTTTATCTTAAAGACACTAATAAATTTAAAATGTACTTCATAAATATACACACATATGTGTAGACACAAGGAAAAAGACAGAAATGTAGAAAAAAATTTTTACATGTAGAAAATTCTGCTTATTGAGGCCCAATATTGTAAAGGAATAAATTAAATTTTGATGCCATATGTCACATGTCAGTTATAGATACTCTGCTACTTAAATTAAATTAGCTGGAATGTCTAAGGTAATCTAAATAGATAGACTCCATGTTATTATAGTTTTACATGATTACATAAAATACTTCATTATAAAACATTTGCTGTTGGTGCATCAATTTAAGCAATTGTAAAAAAACATACAATTTCTAAAATAACCCTTTCTTTTCTATAGTTCATGTAAATAAGTTTATTTATTGGCAGACTAAGAGTAGTAAGAAATCATTAGATAGTTTCCCCTAAATCTAAACAATGCATTCTTTATCTAACCATGTGACAGCTGCATATGAACTGTTTCACAAGTGCTGCTTCAGAGAAATATAGCATTGGTGTCATGATGAAGATTTCTGAATTCACCCTTTAAAGGCTGTAGTAGTTTAGCATTTTCATTGAGATTCTCTGGCACTGTAGACTTAGATTATTAGAAATCCTTTCTCTGCCTAATCCAGTAGCCTGCATCTATGGCAGCAAAGACTCCATAGATTTAGATCTCTCCTCTCACATTGCACAGGCTGACCATTACATAGTTCAGGAAAAACATCATAAAACATAGTATGAACAACACTATGTATTTAAGTTACTTTTTCTTGCAGTGCTAAAACACCTTGACCAAGGTAACCTATAAAAGAAAGTATTCAATTAGGCTGTTACTTCCAGAGATATGAAAGCATGATGGCTGCAAGAGCTGAGAGCTCTCATCTTAGCCACCAGTAGGAAGCAGGCAGCACACTGAGAATAGTAGGAGTCATTTGGGATCTCATCCCGTAGTGAAACACCTCCTCCAAAAATACCACACCTCCTAATCCTCCCAAACTGGAGATCAAACATCAAAAACATGGACCTATGTATGTCATTTTTGTCCAAATCAACATAACATTTGTTTTCTGCATACAACAAGATTCTCCTTATATTCCATTCTACTAGAGGACATTGACCTATACAAATCATCACCTCATACTTGTGACTGTAACATTTACATCAATATTTCTGGCTATCAAATGATGGTTGACATGTGTATCATAAAATGTTATAATTTCTAATTTTAGTGGTGGGAAAGTATGATTCTTCAAAGGAGTGAAATCTTAGAATTGTGAGAAGTGTCAGAGTTCAGGAAGCCAAATGAGAAAACACAGCTGACAAAATAACATATATTTTTTAATTGAGACACTGGGCTTTTGAAATTACATTGAGTGTCGTACATTCTATGTACATGGAATCTAAATAGCATGCATATTGAGGTGCTTGAAATGTGTCAGACAAAATTACAATTTTAAAGGGTATAAAGGAACTGACATTATTTACCTATATGTATGAAAGGAAATTGTGACTGATGACCAAGAGCGGATGAAAAGGTATTGTGTCATCAGAAAGGAAACAGTGTTTGGTGAGGAGAGGCAGACAACAGGAAGTTCCAGAGGGTACACTGCACAGAAAAAAAAAAAAAAAA
>NW_022196900.1:11764566-11814405 GCF_008632895.1 Mastomys coucha
AGACAAACTTCTCTTTCTCAAAACCTATATCCACTACATAGGTTCTTATTCAAACAACTTGATAAGAGAGATGACAGATAATGGTTGGGAAGTTTACAAAAAGTTCTGCCCCTCCCCCTGCAAACTGAGCAATTTCTTTCTTGGCTAAAACCAAAATTTCCTTAGTTGCTAGAAGCCTAGTCCTTACAGGTGGCCAGAGATACTACATTGTGTAATTCAAAAATGTCCCCATGTCTACCATGGCTAGAGACTGAATATACCGGAAATGGTGTCTGTTTTTTGTCATTGTTGCTGGGTTTTGCACCCCTTTTTCCTTAGAGATCTATCAGTTTCCTTAAAGTAACTAATGGTATGACCTAAATATTAGTGCAACTAACACCTGGAATAGTAGCTGGACTCAGACGCTCATCCCTCCTTCCCTTTTACATACATTATTGTCTTAGGAAGTCTGAAGCATCAAGACTGACTGGTATTCTGTTTCCTGATACTCATCCTGATATACGAGATAGCCACTCCCCTGTCATCTTACCTTCTTTATCTTCTCTCCCTCTTTCTTCCTTTCACTCTCTTTCCTAAGCTCCTACTTACCCATCTATGGATCTCTAATAAACTGTATATATTGTATCTACAGAGACACTGTAATACTGTGCCATTATACCTGGAATGGAAACCAGCTGGCCAGCTCATCCCTTCTTTACTCTCTCCATCCTCTAAAGCCTTATTAAGTGGTCCTCTGTGATCCTCATGGACAATGGCTTTCATTCTTCAAACTTTTTGAGTTTGACTTTGGTGGCTGAGGAATTTAGGGGAGGGGTTATTTCCTAAAAATATCCTCATCATTCTCAAAGACACCTTCATAATCCCATATAATTCTGTCTTCATATAACCCTAAGATGGTTGAAGAAAATGCTGACCTTTTCCCAATTGCCATTGAGAAACTGCCTAATACTTTCAACAGCTAGGTGGAAAATATTATGCACAATACATACAATAAAAAATACTAAGGTTTTCTTATGTTTGTTCATTTTCCTAGGTTCTAATTTCATGATTAGTGAAACCCAGGTCACTATCACCTAAGGAAAAAATTTTATAATTTTCTTTATTACAACTGAAGAAGAAGAAGCATCTCAGTTGTAGACTGAGGACATAGCAAGGGCGAGAAATGTGTTGTCTTTTGACTATTGAAATGACTGCTTAAAAGATGTGTTGGAGAACCCTGCTTTATTGAGGTGAAGCAATCCACTGTGTCCAGAGAGGTCTGTGAGCTCAAAATGAGGACTCCCTTCCTCATCAGAGTTTCCTTTTCTCTGCCTAACCTTACTTGGAAAGGATCTGAGCAGTGACCTTATCTGAAAACAATCTCCCTGCTCATGACACAGTCTCATTCTAGCTGCCCATCCATATGATAATTAGGTACCATATTGTGTTATTAGCAATCATCCCTGTCCAACCATACCCCTAAGAGCCCTTATATACCCTACTACTAGAAGAATAAACTAGACTTGTCTCACTGAGACTGTCACCAGAAGTCCATCTGATATACACATGGCCATCTGAAACCTGCTCATGGCTTTTGCTTCCTGCACCATTGTGGGTTGGTGTCTAATAACTCCTGAGGATAGAAGATTACCACACAGATTCATTGCTTTAGAAAGTTTTATAACTTCCTCCCAAAGTTTGGGATGAAGAGGTGTGTCCACAATTGGGTAGTCGATCTTTTCAATCTTAACTCTGAACTCTTCTTGGAACTTCCATTTTTCTTTTTTATCATATTTAGTTACATTCAATTTTAAAAGCTTTCTGGAGTTTTTAATTAATGCACACATTTGTAGAATATATATATATATATATATATATATGTATATATATATATACATATATATATATATATATATATATATGCAGGTATGTGTGAATGTGTTTGTGTGTGTGTGTGTGTTCATGCACAGAGCAACTTCATAGGTTATCAAATCATGTATAACCTCTTAGCATTCATTCCTTTCTTTACTAATTCACAACAATTTCTGCTCATTACAAGATAGCTCATTGAATCTGGCTCTTCTCCTCACAGTGCATCTGATGGCCAGTCTTGTTTTTGATGAGTCTCAAATTGTTTCATTTTTATTGTAAAATAGTGCTTTATTATGGAAAAATGGCCTCATATATTTATCATGCCTACTTAAATGGTCTTTGGAATCATGGAATAGATTTGGGCATCTATGAGTAATTATTCTATATGCATTAGCTAGCAAGTTACTATGAGTAAAATGTGGGCATTTACAAAAGAGTTAACTAGGAGTAGGTGTTAGCATCAGGACATCCAAAGCCTGTGGCAATACATGGGCTGGTCCACAGACCTGTTGCCAGGGCAATAGCCACCATATTCCCAGAATCCATTGGGCTCACCTCCCACCTTTACCTGTGGCCACTATGTCACAACCCATATATATACGGGGAACATTCCTCCATCTTTCTCTCTCTTCTCCTCCTCTCTTTCTGTGATACTGCCCCCCTCTCTCCCTCTCAATTAAACCTCTTACACGTGGAACTGCTTGGGCCTAGTGTGGTATGTTCTGACGCAACTCGTCATTCTAACACATCAGTAGGATTTATGGGCATTTGGTTTTCACATGGTTAACTGTAAAGACTTTTTTAATCATTTGGATTTAGCAGGTTTGCTTTCCCAATCTGTGTACAAATATGCACTTTTGCAAATATGAAAAATTCAAACATTGTATTTTGAAATTTATAATAGTATCTTATTTTGGTTTTATCTTATGCTGTTGATTAATAACTTTGGGCTAATTTTTCACCCCACAGTTATTGTTTTATGTTGTTGTGCTATGTTGCTACTGATGGGAATATCCAAGAACTGCTTCCAGCAATTTCTAAGTACAGAACACTTCATCATGATGTTCTAAATAGGTCTCTAGAATCTATTCATCTTGTGTAGCTGAAACTTAGTGCCTTTAACCAAAGAATGTTGAATTCATCATTTTAACACTTCTAGTGATCTTTGCTGCTATCTGTAGAGCAAATGGTCCCTCTAATGAATTAACATCTACATGAGGATTTTTGTTTTCAAAAAACTCATTACAATTTATTTGTTTATTGTGTGTGTGCAAGTGTCATGGCATACATGTGGTAGTCATAAGATAAGTTCCGGACCTTCCTCTCTCTTACAACTATATATGACCTAATAATCTAAATCAGTCTATTGTCTTTGATAGCAAATGCCTTTTTCCACAAACTGTCTTGGGGGTCTCTGTTTGGTATTTTGAGCATGAATTATAGGATGAGTTTGGTGACAATAAAATTACTGAAATTTTTGTTTATTTTTCAAATAAAATTATTATTTTATTCAGCAGCAGATTGCTTCTGGAAAAAACATTATACCCTTTCTATATAAATCTAATTCATTTATTTCATATGAATACTACATGAATATGACATTTAATTAATGGAATCCATATGGCCCTTTTAAATATTCTTAGACCTAATTTTCCCTCCTCCACATTATTTTTGACCTACTCTCCCATCCTCATTCCCATTTAAACCACCAGAAGTGCCCAAAGAACATTACATTATATACATACATATACAAACATATAATGCTTGTAAAAAGGCAGAATATATGTATCTATACTGTACTTAACCCCAAATAAGACATGTACATCATACTTCTTTCCCCAAGACTTTGAAATCATCCTGGAAGAGGGAACAAAAGGTTATCAAGAGGCAGAAATGAGGAATCTAGGTTGTCATAGCTTCATAAAACATGTAGGCTTATAATTTACCTTTATTCACTTAAAAGAAAATAGGTCGAGAGCAATGAATAAAAGTGGGTTATCAAAAAGTGAGGGCAGAGGCTTAAGACATACTTTTGTGTAAGAACAATGGCTGCTCTTCCAGAGGACCAGGGTTCAATTCTAAGTAACCACATGTTAGCTCACAATTGTTTGCAAGTCCATTTCCAAGGGATCTGATGTCCTTTTCTAGTCTCCTTGAACAGAACATGTGCATGGGACCCAGACAGATATGCAAACAAAGCATCCATACACATTTAAAAATACAAATGTTAACTAATTAAAATGAAAGGAGTATAATTCTACATGGGTCCTGTAACTGGTAAAAATAAAATTGGATGCCTCAGGGAATTGGCCTAAAGTTAGGAAAGAAAAAGGCATGGAGATAATTAGGAATCTATTTATAATTTTGGCTTCAAAACCTTGGATGTTAAGCCTATGATCAGGTAGGCTATGACAAGAGCAAAGACTATCACTCCTTGTTCTTGATCTGAATTTATGAGTTAATATTAGAAAAAAAATTCTGACATGTAAAATAGAATTGTTAGCCTAAGAGGTAACAAAATTCTCCAGACAACTGTTAACTTCTAAGCCACGAGATCATATGGCTTCAATTTTGTTAAAATAAGATAAAATGTCTTTCTGAATTAATTAGCACCTCTTTTTACACAAATGCAGTAGAAAGTAGTCAAATAAGTCACATAGTTAATAATTTGGGCTCATAAAAGTACCAAACAAATGTAAGGGATGGAATCCATGTTTTCAGAGCTAAACTTAAAGCTTTTTTCCCCTTTTGTACAACTAACACATTTTCCTGCCAATGTTAGGAAGATGTGTGAATAGCATATCTCTTGGTGGGAAGTGCAATGGGAACTCTTTGCACTCTGAGATAAACTGAAAATAACAGTATTTTTTAAATTCCCAAAGTAAACTAATTTCTCAGCAATTCCAGTAAAGTTATTGACTCTCCGAAAAAAGTACTTCTATCACTGACTTTTTAGAAAATGCTGATATTACATAGCCATTGTAAATAACACAGGACTTTTTTCCAAACCTGAAAATACTGACAATTAACTAAATGATATGAGTAATATCATGCTTTTCCCTTAAAATGCCTCTTATGTTTCCTGTTCCATTATACATTCATTTTAAATCTGACAACCCTGCAGTAGTAGTGAGCAAACTTCTAATTTCTGTTCTTCCTAAGACATTAGTCTGTGCCACTTTGTCTATATTTCCAGTAATCTCAATGTGAGAATGATTCTCACAATGGCCATGAAGTTGGGAATGTGTGAATGAGAAGTGAGATCTATGATTTCCACATTTTACAACCTATCAAGATTGGAGCAGTTCTATCTGATCTCGGGCTCATTTTACCCTTTCTATCTTCGAGTATGGTCATCTAGGCTTAATTCAGTTTTGTTTTAATCCAGTTCATGTGTTTCATTTTCTTACACCTGAAAGTACACCAACAATCAAACAATAAGTACTATTACATATATACTACAGGAAATATTCAGAGTTGAAACTTGCAGTGGTGGTGTGGGTGATGCGTAAACAATACTTACATCTTGTGTCAGTCAATGAAGAAAAACAAGCAAGGAAGAACAAGAACAAATAAAAGTAATAAAATAACCTTTCCTAGAGTTAGAGGTAAGGGCTGCTGCTGAAGGTATGAGAACTTTTGAAATACAAGCTTTATGTCTGAGGTAATCAACCTGTACTTCCATGGAAGGTCACTGGGCCAACCCTCAGTCTGCTTAACTGTGGCAGCCTTGGTGTGAGAACCACAGTTCTAAGCCACAGGACAGATTATTTGGTTTAGGTTTTATTTATTAACAGTCTAATTTGGAGTAAAGATGATGACTGAGTAGGTTAGGTCCCATCCAGATGTGATTTATTTTTTGTGGGGGAAGAGTCATAATTTCTCTGCAATGCATTTTGCTTTAGTTTTAATCTCCTCTTGATAATTTTTTCATACTGTGATAATCTCAGATTGATGTCTACAGCATGTGTGTTAATTACAACATTTTTTTCTAGCTCTTACACTATTTATGGTGATTTACTTGAAGGTTCATTAATTTAGTTTGCACTTTGACTAGACCCTAAATTAGCCACTGGGAGAAGGTGATAGCCTTAAGTCCTTTTACTATTGATTTGCCTGCCTTATTTTTAGTCAATGGATTTTCACTATTTTTAATTTGGCTAAGATTTTCCCTGTCTCATTGAATTGATTCTCCTAGTTGTTTATTACAGAATGGGACATGTGAAACATTTCAATTTGCCTATATTTTTCTTAGGGTCATGTTCATTAGCTCTTACCTGAGAATCTCCAACCATTGTCAATGACAATTGAAAGCCAGGCTATCAGTTTATTAGCAGAGGTTAATAACAATCTGAAAGATTACTCAATGATTTATGTAGGTAAAACACATAGTACCCAGGAATTTATTAAAATATAGTCTTTGTTGTTCTTTTATAATAACAATGATAGGACCATTTGATATTTAGATATAACGCATCTATTCCTTCTTTCCTATCATAGAGGAATAATACATTTCTTAGTTTATAATTTGATTTATACATTAAATATATCCAAAAAAAATTTCTTACTAACATTAAATTTTTTAGAAAGAAAACAGAAGAATAAAAACCCATTCAACTGGTGTGAGGTTACCTTTGAGATATCGTATGACTCCAGAATCTTGTAATGTTCCTCTTTAGGGAGGACATTAGTGGAAACAAGTTAGCAGGGACAAAGGAAAGATATTGAAAGTGGGACTCTGGGAGCTGATTAGTAAGTCTTGCCTATCTTACAAAGTAAACTAGAAGCAATAGCTGTGTGCTTTTATCTAAATGCCAAGAGGGATGTTATACTTGCATCCATTACAATGTAACACTGGACAGTTTGATCTTGTGTCCCAAGAATTCATATTGTAGTAGAACATGTTTCCAACTGTAAAATGATTAATACTTGATGCTTTTTCCTGTTGATTTCCTATAAATCTTCTCATTTAACCAAGGCTGGTCTTGCATTTGCTTTGGAGGTCAGGCTGGTCTTGAACTCCTGTCTTCTCATGTCTCTATTCTGTTAGTGCTGGGATTAGAGGAGGGCACCACCATGCTGAATTTTAGTTAATTTTCCCAGCTAAGGAAATTTTTGGTAATCAACTTATATACGTATTATGAGTTAACATTTTGTCTGGCTTAATTGTTTTGTATTAGTGTAGTAAGATTAAAAAATTGGCTCATTGCACATATGTCTTCATACAATTATAATTATTACAGGGAGTAAGCTCCAAATATTCCAAATGGGTTTTTCTAACAGTGTTTCATTAATATAAGTCAAATATGCTCATAGGTCTTTTGTTTTATAAAAAGATTAACCCAGGTTTCTTGTAATTTTATCTGATCCAAGATCTATTCCCCATTTAACATAGTTGGTATTAACTGATGGAGACTGAGTGAATGCCCTTTCTGATTTTTGCAAGTTTGTGGTTTGTGTTTGATATGAGACTGATCTTGGCTCACAGTTTCTCATAGGCATTATATTCATGAATTTTATTAGAGAAATTATACCTATAAAATATGTGTCAAATTGTTAAAGTATTTTCATAGGCCTGATTCTACATTGGATGATACAAATATGATTTCACTTTCTTTTTGACTCTAATTAAGCTGTGGTAATTTTGCCATCTTAATATGCACATAAATGATGGATGATATATTTTGCTTTTAATATATCTCATATTCAGTATATAGTTTTATTTGATTATTAACCAAGAAGAAATCTTATGTTAAGAAATTATAAATTTCTAGGTATTAGTAAAAAGTCTGTATTGAATTCCATTACATAATTTTTGTTGTATTTGATTTTCTGTACACATGTATATTAGCAATCCTATTCCTATATATATTTATTAGAAGTCAGGAAACCTAGAAGTTTAAGTTTACAAAAAAACAAACAAACATCAAAAAAAACAAACCAAACCAAACAACCAAACAAAAACCAACCAACCAACCAAACAAACAAAAAAACTAATCAGGAAGCACCTATTTTCCTCTCAGTCTAAAAATTTCCCGAATTATCAATATCAACATTAGATGTCAATGTGACGTAACTAAAGCAATTTTGGGTCTTGTATTGATTGTTACTAATAACTGAAGCCCATTGTTTATGTTGAAGTTCACTGTTTTGTATAGTTCTATATTATTTAACAAATGCATTATTGATGCCCAAGATTTGTTTTTTTCAGGTAAAGGTGGGAAACAAAATTCAGATGATATTAAAGGGCTGGTTTAATAGTTATAGATCCTAGAGGATTATGTAACATACAGGTCCCTAGAGAAATCATGAAGGTCAGTAACAGGAAAGAAAGGAGAGTATGTATATTGTCAGCAAAACTTTAACTCTTGTATGAAGGACTGAGTCAAGCAGTATAAATATGTCAAGTTCTAGGACTGTATGAAAATCAAAATAGTAATATAACTATTATATTAAGGAAAGCTTGGCTATTTGCAATAATTTGTTTAAGAACTGACATGTGTAGGCTTTTCCTAGTTGTCTGACTTCTGAAAACCCTGAGTCTGAATGTACTGGCTCTGAAGCAGTTACTATGCAAAGGAATCTCAACCAATCAGTAGAGTTATTACCTCCCATATTTGTTAAGAAGAAGTAATATAGAGCTTGGTTAGGCCCACACAAAGCCTTTTAATCCTATCACTGGGGAATGTGATTGGGTGAAGTCTGGAAAGATCTGTGCCTGTCTCCTGTCAAAATATCGGTTAGTTAAATTCCTGTGTATGATTACATTACAGTACTTTCAGTGTAGTTTCAATGCTAAAGTTCTGCTTTCTTATGCATTCCTCTCTTTTACCCAACCTCTGTTCTTGCCCTTGTGGCATTATCCCTTTCAGAGAACTGCAGAGCTAGAATCCAGTGTTCAGAGCAATATGCATTTAAAACCCTTCATGCTTTGAGAGCTCATTTCCTTCATTGCTCAATTGCATCCCACCATTTGCTGATACCATAGTTCATTTACCCACTCCCATATTGAAGTTCATCTCAGATGCTGACATTTTTGGCAAGTAAACTGTAACAACCCTTCCATATAAGATATGTTTGTATGAAGAAAAGTTTTCATTTACTTAAGTAAAATTGTGAGCATGATTTGTAGCTTATGGGGTAAATATATTTATTCTATAAAGACCTTTTCCATTTCCTTGCAAAGTAGATGTGTCATCCTTGATCCAGCTGACAATATATTAGAATTGCTGTGGCTTCAGTTCTACTCAATATTTGGTACCTAATGTTTTGATTTTAGATATACTAGGAGGTCTTGAACGCATGCATGATTTATAATGTTGTGTGAGTTTTTCATCTATTTATCTGCCATCTGTCCCTCTTTAGTGATGATGTGTCTGCTCCTGTGTTTTGTCTACCTAATAACAGGGTTACAAAGACTATTGTGCCTGGGTCTGCAGGCAGCATTCTATGTAGGTGCAGCATCTATAAACTCAGAAATAAATCAGCACTTTATAAGGCTTCTTGTGGATGTCTTAATCCCTAGGCATTCATTTAAAGTGCTTCACTTTAGCACCTTGTTAACTCCAACGGTTATTAACATCTCAGATTCAATGCTGCAACAATTAGTGCTGATTGGCTTTTACAAATGTATTGAAGATAAGGTTGTTTGCATAGCACAGTAGTCTAATTTGACACAAATTCCTCCTGGAGAGTAGAACATTTCCAGAGAACTGACATTGGTCCGACAATGACAGGTATCCACACTCAGTCCATTTGTCTAATTCTAAATACTTTGATCTTCCAAACTCTGACAGGCTAGTTATTTCTCACAACTACTCCTGTTAGTTTTTTTTAATATGATGCAAAACTTGATGAGATTATGGTAAATTAAAACACCACAAGGCTCATGCTTCAGACAATTTTCTTGCACAGGCTCACATTGGAGCATGATAAAAATATTTATTTTTAAGTTCTGCAAGAAGCATTTTTGGCTTCGTGATATAATTAGAACACAACTGTCATTCATTTAATAGAATGGCCCACTGTAAATTATCTTCAATTTCTATAACCGAAATGATTCTTAGTGCCTCTGTATGGAATAAAGGATTCCTTTAAAAACATTTTATTGTATTCTTTGCCCTGTGTCACAGTTCTCTGAAGTCCTTGCTGACCACAAGGATTACTTGTGACTCTGTTTCTCTGTGCTTTTATGTAAATTGCCTTCTTTCTACACACTAGTTTTTTAAAATATGAATTAAAGATAGAACATTAAAAAGAATCCACAGTTTACATATCTCTCATGGATATCTTAATATACTGTTTTTGTCCTAGAAACTGTAGTGGAGAATCCTCTTGTTCAACAGGAACATGAGCATGCATCGTGCTTCTCGTTAGAAGGCTCTGTCCAGCTACCTCCATGTTATTTCCGTTTCCAATACAATTCATTTTTTAACCTTTTCAAATGACTTTCTTTTCATTATCAACTTTGTCCATGTTTTCGCCTCATATCATCATTTTATAGCTCGGTCAAAAATTGGAATATGCTTTCAGAAGGCAAGGAGCTAAATAAGCTGATCATAAGTATTTGATGTTTTTTTCTTTTTCAGATTCATTTTGTCTCATCTTAGCAGGATTCTGATAGCTTTAAAGAGACTTTCAAATTTACTAACAGAGTAAGGCAGAGTTCTTGCTGAAGAACTCAATTTCTTTTCTATTCATATCAAAATCACTTTGATTTTTCTGAAAGCAACCATTAGTTTGAGAATCTAGGCGAGAGGAGGAGGGAATGCTGAACGTTTTCTCTTCTCTGAGTGAAGAATGTTCCGCAACTCCTGCCTTTCCTTTGTGGGCTGACTTCATTATCTCTCAAAGTAAAATCCAGTGATGTGCATTTGTTATGTGCCCCTTTCTCTTAGGGAGATCTTATCTGCCTTGAGTTCATATTTGCATATTCATAAACCACATATATTTCCTGCTACTTGATCTTAATGCTTAGTATATATTTGCTAGTTTTGAAGTCCTTGAACTCTTTTTCTGACAATGAAATAGTATATATATACAATTGGAGTTATATATGTAGTGATTTATCTGTGATCTATAAATGCTGTTGTTGAATGTAACTATATAACTATCATGGATTCTGAAATTTTAGCATTTTCCTCTTGTTTTTGTCCATTTCTTCCTCCATCAGGCTTTGTTATTGACATGGGTGAATGTATGTTGGTGCACACATATTCTCGAATATGAACAAATTTTAGTGTTCATGGACTTTCTGTCTGCAGAAGCTCTTCACAGGTATGGTGGTATTTTTATTATTCACTTTGTGACTATAACATTGTAACATGTACTTAAAGCATCTATCTCTGTTGAGACATTGAGAAAACAGAGTACACAGAAATGTTGAAGAGATGTTTCTCATATATATATATATATATGAGAATGCTGTAACTTTTCTAAGGCAAGGCCAGCAATGACCCCATCAACATTAAGACAGCTGTATAATAAAATATTATTTAGAAAGCCAGACAGTGGTGGCGCACACCTTTACTCCCAGCACTTGGGAGGCAGAGGCAGGCGGATTTCTGAGTTCGAGGTCAGCCTGGTGGTCTACAGAGTGAATTCCAGGACAGCCAGGGCTATGCAGAGAAACCCTGTCTCGAAAAGCCAAAAAAAAAATATTATTTAGAGAAAATTTGGTTTGCATTTTGTTTTCACACATACATACAGAAAAGTGATTATTATAATATAATTACATATTTTTATGAACAGGACCTTTTCCATCTTCTCAATGCTATTATTGTACTTAAAAATGTATCAGAGTCCTTCACCTGACTCAATGAAGTTAATCCATTTCTTTGTCTTTATGTAGTATAGGAAATTCCTTTTAGATCTATAACTATCAGAATAGTCATGCTGATATATTTCTATAAATGCCAAAATATTTTATGGAAATATTACTTTCCTCTAGATAACTTGTCATTCAGATGTGACAACTTATATGTTACACATAATGCGTGGATTTCTTTCAAGAGAAGTGAATGTCACATATTCAAGACATCTACTGAAGTCTGTGGCTTCCTGTGTGAGTGTTAAATTGTTGAAGTGGATATATTTTAAGAAAAATATCTATCATTTACATTATCTGTCTTATTTCTTATTCACATTTGTGTTCTGACACTGACATTTAAATAGAATAAATGTTGATTAACTAATAATCTAACACATTTTTAATGCACTTCCTCTTTTTGGCTGTCTGCTTCATTGAAAGTATTTGCTTACCTTGAATCACATATTGTAATTATTTACCATGTATACAATTTCTCCATGTCACTATTGTCTAGTTACAAGAAATTGGCCAATTTTCTGTTTTCTAGGCTTACCTATTACTTTATACAACTGAACTAAAATGACAACTTTGCACAGCAAATATTCTGTAACACATTTTAAATAGATATTTTAACTATTTTGCTAATTTATGAAAAACACTGTTGGTTGGAGTTAAGATACTAAGGGTATGAATATTGATTAAAATCATCACTAACCCAATTATTTTTGTCAAATGACAGTTTTATTGAGTGTCTTCATACTTTCATTTGTTCTAAAAATGAAAAAGAAATTATCTTATAACTTTTCAAAACTTTGAGACATCTAAACTAAACATACTTAATGTTGCCACTATGTCGAACATTCCAAAATATTTTATTAAATATTTCTTTAAGCTAGATATGTATGTTTTGTCCAAGTCAATTCCACAAAGATAGGCAATTTATTTTATTTCTTCTTTCATGTTTTAATTGAAAATAGATTTCTTTTAATATACAATATATTCTGACTATGGCTTCCTCCCTCCAACTCTTCTCAGATTCTTCACACCTCTCTTTTCACTTAAGTTCACACATTTTCTTGCTCTCTCTCATTAGAAAACAAACAACTATCTGAAAATAATAACAAAATAGAAATAAGAAAGGACAAAACAAACAGAAGGACAGCAAAAATGAAGGCAGAGATGCACAAACAGATGCAGGGGCATATATTCTCTCTCATGCAGAAATCCCATAAAACCATAACTAGAAGCCATAATAGACATTCCAAACATCTATAAGGTAAAACAAAACAAATAACCAAACATCTGTCTGGACAAAATACTATGAGAAAAACAAACAAACAAACAAACAAACATTTCCAAAACCCCAAAACAAAAAGCAAAAACAATAACAACAACCAAAAGAAAAAAATTATAAAAATACCATTGAGTTACTTTTGTGTTGGCCAATTACTGCTAGGCTTAAGGCCAGCCCTTGAGAATAGTTTTTATCCCCAGTAAGACTTCACTGGGGAAAACAAATTTTTCTTTGTAATCTCATACACTATGCACACTATTAAGAGGTGTTCCCTTGTTGGAATATGCATGGTCTTATAGACATAGTGTGTCACTGGGGCTGGGCTTTGTGGTCTCAGATGCTCAAGTTAGGCCCAGTGTCTGACTTTCTTCCTGTCTATACATATGATTTAGATATAGACCCTTCATTTACTTTTTCAGTACCATGTCTGTCTGTTTGCTGCTATGCTTCCCGATATGATCACAATGCACTAAACTTCTGAACTATAAGCCAACCTCAATTAAATACTTTCCTTTATAAGAGTTTATGTGTTTGTGGTGTCTCTTCACAACAATAGGCAACCTAACTAAAACAAGTATATAAGGTGTTTCCAGATTCCAATCATTTGTGAATAAAGCAGCAATAAACATGTTTAATCAAGAATTTCTATAGTAGAATATGGAGACCATTAGAAATATTTTCAAGAGTACTATAGCTATACCTTGAGATAGACACAACCCTAGCTTCCTGAGGAACCACCATATAGATTTCCATAGTAAATCTATAAGTTTGAACTCCTACGTACAGTGAATCAGTGTCCCTCTTATTCTATATCCTATCAGTATAAGCTGTCATTTGTTTTATTGATCTTGGTCATTCTCACTGGGTTCTAGTGGAGAGATATTTTCTTGCCTGGTATTGATAGCATTACTAATAATGGTTTTCAGGCATCTAAGTTTGGCATAATTTTTGTTCAAGATGTGAAATCTGGCCTTGTACTTTGTTTAGTGTTCCATTTCTTGGGTTTTGTTGCCCTATCTTGAGCTTAGAAGAGTGTAGTTGCTGAACTATTTTCATAGCTTCTTTATTCATATCCAAAAACTGGAAACAACCTCGATGTTCCTCAACTGAAGAATGGGTAAAGAAAATGTGGTACATCTATATAATTAAAAACAAAGATAGAAATAGATTTGCAGAGAACTTGGAAATATCATCATGAGTAATAACTCAGACCTAGAGAGACACAAATGGCATGTACTCACTTATAAGTGGACATTAGCCAGATAATACAAGACATTAGCCAGACAATACAAGACAACCATGCTACAATCCAGATACCCAAAGATACTAACATAGGAGGGTCCAAGGTAGCAAGTATGAATCTCACTCATAAGAAGACATAAAATAGACATCTGAAGTAGATGGAGGGAGAGAAATGGGTGGGCTAGGAGTGAGGAGAGGAAAGGGTTTGGGGATCAGTTGGGGGGATGGGGGCACAGAAGAGGGCTGGGAGAGAACTGAAAGGGGTACCTCTGGGCCTTGTACCCCCAGGAGTATATGAGGTGATCCTAGCTAAGATCCCTAAAAGGGAGGATATGAAAACTGAGGTGGCCACCTCCTCTAACCAGGTGGAACTTTCAGTGGAGATAAGAGGACATCAACCCACTCATAAAATATTCCTCCCAAAATTCCTTAAAATATTTCTACAAGATGTACAGAGATAAAGATGGAGCAGAGATTGAGGAGAAGTCTAACCAATGACTGGCCCAACCTCAGACCCATCTCATGTGAGAAAGCCAACCAATGACATGATTAATGATACTCTGTGATGCTTGCAGGTAGGAGACTAACATAACTATCTCCTGAGAGGCTTCATCCAGCAGCAGATAGGAACACATATAAAGATCCACAGAAAAACATCAAGTTGAGCTCTGGGAGTCTTGAGAACAAGTGAGGGATACGATTGAGAACTCTAGAGAGGTCAAGGACATTACAAAAAGAGCTAGAGAGTCAAACCTGGGCTCATTGGAATCGCAGAGACTGAACCACCAACCAAAGAACATGCAGGGATTCATTTATAGCAGATGTGCAGTTTGTTCTTCGTGTGGGTCCTCTATCAATAGGAGTAGGGTCTGTCTCTGTCTCTGTTGCCTACCACAGTTTCTCCTTCCCCTAGATGGACTGCCTGGCCTGGTCTCAGTGAGGACGAATGTTCATAGTCCTGTTGAGACATAATGTCCCAGGGCTAGTTGGTACACAAAGGTGCTTCACCTGCTCTGAGGAGAAGGGTAGGTGGTGTTTGCATAATGGATTTGTGGAGATGTGACTTGGAGGAAAGAAGGGGAAAAGGGCTATGACCAAGATTTAAAGATAATAAATAAAAATATTAATGGGAAAAAAACCACAGTAATTTTGACCAACCAGTCCAACTGTAGTCAGGGTAGGTTATCTGTCTAGTCTGTGTTTCTTTTTATGATTTTATGGTATAATGTCTGATAGCTGAATGCTGGACAGATTTTTATTGCTTAAGCACATTATTATGCTAAAATAAGTTCATAGACATTATGAATGCCAATTATTATTAACCCCTGTAAGGCCAAAATTTTCCATAGCATTCTTTTTTTATTTTTGTTGTTGTGCCTTAGTATTTGTAGAATGTGAGGAGTATATGTTGCATGAAGGCACATGATTTTTTCTCATAGTTTCAATTAATGTCCACAGCAAGGAGAATGTATTATAGTAAGCAATATTTGAGTATTCTAAGATATTTCTAATGATTATAATAAACAACATTACTTGAAACATACCATTTGTAAATTCTTTTTTTATATAGTATTTTACTGAGGTTTACAATTTCAAAATAGCTTGATAAGATTTATCCCCACAATTCCATAAATTATATTTTAGAACATACACAGAGATAGTATGACTAGCCTAAATAAACTAGTGATAACTAAAAACATTTTTCAAATCATTTATCATTCTATACTAGAATTTCCTACCACTATGTAATTGGAATAAGAGTTTGTCATCATAAACATGTATTAGAACATTCTATTCTTTAACATGAAATGTTAAAATATTCTGACAAACATAAAATATAAAGCAAAGAGAGTATAAAGAAATTTATTTCACAGATCACTGAAAGTCCAATGGGAAGATCAGCTTCAGGGTTCGATAAATGAAACAAAATTTGTTGTGGTTCATTTCTTTATGGTTCCTCCTCCTAGTAGACAAGAAAGCATTTCATGTTTCTGGACAATTGTGTTCAATCACCAGAAAAAGTATATAGTCTCTGCTTGGAGTGAAAACAGGATAATAAAATAACAAGGACCCTAGAGACCTACAGATTCACTCATAAGTGTATGTCTATCACAAGACAATGCTGTTCAGTCAACTGTTGACTTAGGTCTATGACCCTGAAACTTGAAGATATGATCATCTTAGGTGAATGACAGCTGATACTGTCTTAGAACTTAGTCAAATTCTAACAGAGAGGGTTGGCACTGTGTGAAACCATGAACTGTGTCTACTACATTTTATATTCATCACAAATACTGACATATTAAAATTAATTTAAATTACTATAACATGAGTAAATTACATGACTACAGTGTGTTTTTTTATAAGAAGATATAATTTGCAAAAAATTTGGATTATTCAAATTGATCTTGACATTTAACAAAATAGTTTATAGAAAATAGTAATTAAATATTAATATTCTCAAAGGGATTTTCACCTCTAAAATGCTGGCTGAACTATGCTATATATGTGGCAAAATATTTAGAAATTATTTATCATTTGGTAAGTGTACATTATGCCAGTTGTATGGGGGCCAAACTACAGACAAAGAATGATCTGACTCAAACTAGATGAATTTGCTGTTATCTAATAATGGTCAGTTAGAAGCTTGGGAGCAAGTCCTGTAGCACCAATTAGTAATCATCTGTCATTAAATCTGTTCAGCTTCAGCAGCTAAAATATTATTTTATTTTTTGATTTATTTTCTTTAATATAAGAAAAGACAATCAACTACTAGAGGGGAAATGCTTACTCAGTATGAATTCTAACCATCTAAATATCTGTCAATGCACTAATCTTAAAAAGAAAAAATGTGCTCAAACTGGTGATGACATTAATGTAAATAGGTGAGAGTCACACAGAATTTCTGTACGTTATGTGAATTGGTACAGTAACCTATATAAAGTTTACACTGTCATCATTTTGACTTTTGTTCTTTTTGTTGTTGTTGTTTTTATGAGACAGGATTTCTCTTTGTAGCCCTGGCCGTCCTGAAACTCACTTTGTAGACCAGGCTGGCCTTGAACTCAGAAATCCACCTGCCTCTGCCTCCCAAGTGCTGGTGTTAAAGTCATGTGCCACCACTGCCCAGTTGACTTCTGTTCATAAAATGTAAACTAATTCTAAAATAAAGCTAAATAAGGGTCATAAGAAGCAGATCACACAATGAGTTCTAGATCTGGTGCTAATAGTGTTCTGTGAACAAAACATGATTTTTAAGTCTCTGTACAGCTGTCAGGATGATCACAACCTTATCTAAAACTCAAGAGAGGGGAGATCCTAGTGCTTTTCGTACACACTTGCTGACAATTTATACATAGCATTCAAATATAATGATGATAAGAAAATGAAAACAGAACAGATTATTGATTATACATTATACATTCTCATAATACTCCTACACAGCTGTTGTCATTCTCTGTCCAATGCTAAAAGAGACTGAAAATTTTATAGTTTTCTGTAGTAACCTGATTTCTAACAATATACCTGATGCAAGTTCCTGACAAATACAGAAGTGGATGCTTCTAGTCATTCCATTGGACCCAGCACAAGGTCCCCAATGAAGGAGCCAGAGAAAGTACCCAAGGAGCTGAGGGGGTTTGCAGCCCTATAGGAAGAACAACAATATAAACTAATCAGTACCCCCAAAGCTCCCAAGGACTAAACCACCAACCAAAGAGTACACATGGTGGGACTCCTGGCTCCAGCTGCATATGTTGCAGAGGATGGTCTAGTCGATCATCAATGGAAGGGGAGGCCCTTGGTCCTGTGAAGGCTCTATGCCCCAATGTAGGGAAATGCCAAGGCCAGGAAGCAAAAGAGGGTGGGCAGTGTGAGAGGGAGTAAATGGGGGGGGGGTGGAGGGAAAACCAGGAAAGGAGAGAACATTTGAAATGTAAATAAAGAAAATATCTAATAAAAAATAAAACTTAAAAAAAAGCATAAATTGATATTTTGACTCATAATTTCAGATGTTCAAGAGCATGGGTTATTGATGTCCAGTGATTCTAATATCAATATGCAGGTACAGAATGTCATGGTGAGAACATTTGGCAGAGGATAACTGTGTACCTCATGCTAATCTCAAAACAAGAAAAAGTTCAGGGTATAAAAGAAACTTCAGTTGTCTATTCCAGTAACCTCTTTCTTCCAGATGTCCTTCCCTAAACCACCCAGCCATTCTCATTCATGGAAGTAAAGGGCCAGGATTTTAAAACATGAGATTCTTGAGCCACTTTCAAGATTTAAACTATACCAGAACTTTTATATTGAAATATTACAGAAAATCTTTACTTACATATGAAATTTTGGATCCAGAATGGTGTCATTCTACATTGAAATTGTTCATAACATCCCAATTAAATGCCAAATATTCTTGGGGAATTAAATTCATTTCTGTGATCACCATTGACTAATGTCTATTGAAGAAATGAAGAAATTATACAGGGTTGTTTTGAAAATGTGGGAGAGGAATAAATCAAGAAAAAGTAGATATTATATGTAAGAGAAAATGAGATGCTATATAAGTATGGAAAATGAGATTCATATGAAAACTGATAATACCACTTTCAGAAATTTATGTTAAATCAGTTTTCTGTGCCAAAAAATTGTAGGTTTGAATGAGGCTCTTCCAGATTCTGTCTCATTACATCACAAGGATTCTTGGACAAAATGGAGTTGCCCTTCTGAGAGATAACTATTTCATATTTCCACTCTAACAACACAGGCAGAATCCCACATGCTTCAATATACACTAATGGGCATGCAGAGAAAGGGGATCATTTATTAGTTTGGATATATGCATTGTTTCTAGTGGTGGTGCATTTGCATATAGAGATAATGGCAAAATGACCTAAATACAGGTTATGAAGCATAATTACAGAGATGTGGTATTCTTAGAAAGCACTAGATACAAACCTCATATTAGAGATAAAAGAACTTAAAAGAATGACCACAGTACTACTAGTAAGTTCTCCTAAAGCAGAGACCTTTTAATACTGAGACAATTCACTGTAACCTTAACCTGACCTGCAGGTGCCACCTAAGTCTAAATAGTTTGTACCACCAGCATTATTCTGAGTCAGTATTGCTGTATTTAAACAGGCAGTATGTGAAGTAGAAAATCGCATTGGTCTATATGTAGAGATCCTGAATCTCATTTTAGGAGACGTTTATACATACCAGGAAGGGTTTCCATTGCTGTGAAGCCATCCACATCTCAATGGATATAGAGGTGGCTGTTTTTTAATATAACAAATAAATAGAATCTGGTGTTCTACATTAATTATTCCCATTCTGAACTCAAGACTAATTACTTTTGTTGTTCTTATGGTTTTCCAGTCCCAGAGACTTTACTTTTATGTTTGGGAGGTACTTTTTTTTTAACACAGAAAAATGTTTGTGTTTCATTTTGCCCATGTTTGCCTTGCTATTTACATAACTGGAAATGTTCAGCTCCAACCACATCTCAGAGAAGAAGAAATAAGACAAAAAGAAAAACAAGAAAATGTATCTTTCTTGTTTAAGATCCAATTGAGATTCTCTAGATACACATGTGACATGAGGTTTCTACACTGTCACTCTTCCATTGATGCTATTGAGGTAACTTATGTTTAGTAAAATAATTTTAACAGTATGTATGCAAACAAAGGGTTGTTTCAATGATGTCCCACATTTCAAAAATGTCAGGTAACTCTAGTTTCTTGGAGTAATGCGGAAAGAGAATGCAAATATACTTGGAGTTAGAATATTAAAGGAATCAGGTCTGCATGTTCAGCTACAGCAACATCTACTTAGAATGCATAAGGTGCATCAAAAATAATTGGTACTTGAGTGGACAATCAGTGCCTTTGATAATTTCTTCGTTGGTTATGTCAAGTAGCCTAAAAGAATGAATGCTCTAGTTTCAGTGGGAATGTTACAAGCATAGAATGGAGAAAACACTCACAGTGGATGTAATTACAGTCACTACATAAGCATAAAGATGGATCCATGGCAAAGACAACATTTTCTTTTCTTTTCTTTTCTTTTCTTTTCTCTTCTTTTCTTTTTCTTTCTTTTTTTGTGGACCTTAATTTTCTTTTTTATTATTAGATAGTTTATTTACATGTCATAAGATATCTTCTTTCCCATTTCCCCTCCAAAAACAAAACAAAACAAAACAAAAAACAAAAACAACAGGAACAAACAAACCCTTTTCCTCCCTCCTCCCCTCTCTCCTGCTCGCCACCCCACCCTCTCCTGCTTACTTGCCCTGGCATTCCCCTATACTGGGGCATAGAACCTTCACAGGGCTAAAGGCCTCTCCTCCCATTGATGACTGACTTGGCCATCCTCTACTATACATATGTTGCTGGAGCCATTGGTCTCACCATGTGTACTCTTTGGTTGGTGGTTTAGTCCCTGGGAGCTCTGATGGTGCTAATTAATTCATATTGTTGTTTGTCCTAAGGGGTTGCAAACCCTTTAGCTCCTTGGGTCCTTTATCTAGCTTCTTCACTGGGGACCCTGTACTCAGTTCAATGGATGGCTATGAGCCTCTACTTCTGTATGAGTCAGGTACTGTCAGAGCCTCTCAGAAGACAGCTATATCAGGCTTCCTTCAGTCTCTTTTCCATATTTAGTCTCTGCAACTCCTTCCATTGGTATTTTGTTCCCCCTTTTAAGAAGGAATGAAGTATCCTCATTTTGGTCTTCCTTCTTCTTGAGTATCTTGTGGTTTGTGGATTGTACTTTGTGTATTCCAATCTTCTGGGCTAATAACCACATATCAGAGAGTGAATACCATGTGTGTTCTTTTGTGATTGGGTTACCTCACTCAGGATGATATTCTCCAGATCCATCCATTTCCCTAAGAATTTCATAAATTCACTGTTTTTAATAGCTGAGTAGTACTCCATTGTGTAGATGTACCACAATTTCTATATCCATTTCTCTGTTGAGGGACATCTGAGTTGTTTCCAGTTTCTGGCTATTATAAATAAGGCTGCTATGAACATGGTGGAGCATGTGTCCTTATTATATGTTAGAGTATCTTCTGGGTATATACCCAGGAGTGGTATAGCTGGGTCCTTTGGTAGAAGTATGTCCAATTTCCAAGGAACAGCCAAACTGATTTAATGTCACTCTGATAGCTGAAAATAAAGTGGCATGTTCTCTTAGAAATGTAATGCTTCAAGTGGCAGGCTACCATCTGGAATGACTGATTATCTATAGAATATCTACAGCCTCAAACTAACTTTTAATTTCTTTCTTTATACATAGAGTATATATCATCTGAATGTGAGATCAATTTGAGATTTTAAATATATGAATGTATGTACAAAAATCATCTGTGTAGCCATTCATATCATTCAACATATTTACATGAACAAGTAGCTGTTGTGTAATGGTTTCCTCCAAGATTGAAACTATCATTCATGTGGCATACTCCTTAAGCTACAGAGTAAACAACTCAAAATAACACCGGGAAGTCCCTGAAACTCACTAGATTCTCTAGATTCCTCTGCTTCGTGACAAAAGTAAACAATAAAGACTGATAAAAGGTATTCTGGGCCAAGCCACATTGCCATGAAAACTTTCAGATTAGCAATGTGGGAAAACATGAAAACAGATGAGCTTACACAACAGAAGCAGAATCCTGCTGAGTTGCCTGGAATAGATTCAGACCAAGTCACTTGCAAAGGGCATTCTCCAAACTGTTTAGTGGCCTATAGTATGTTCCAAGTTGCCAGCTTTTGTAAGTTGTCATTTGTGCTGGGGGGAGCTTGGATAATGCAGGAGACTTTGACTTATTTATACTTCTATTAGTAATCCTTTACCGATATTCTCATAAGTAATGTCCCTAAAACAATAAATTAGATATTGATGATATCTGTACTTTGGTTTGGCACAGGCTCCCTATTTGGAGAAATTACAGTGTGAGTGGTTATCTCCTCAGGAACAAAATGCTTTGTAACACAACAGTATGGGAATTATTAAAGCCTTCTACATATTCTTTATATAAATATCATCCTGGTACTTTCCACCATTCATATTAACATGTTTATTGTTATTGACCTTTCAGTTCATGTTTATGAAGCTGTGTTGGTAAGACTGTATGAATGTAGCTTCAGATATCTGAGTAGACATAGACACAGCAAATTATCAAATGATGGCCTATTGGATGGGGAAAAATAGCACAGGTGTTAACCATTTGATATGAGGTTCCTATTGAAAATGTATAATGCTCATGTGAAACTCAATATCAAAGAACAACAAAATTAACCAATTGAAATTTGAGGCAAGGACAATAAATAGGCATTTCTCTGAAGAAGGTATAACAAATATGTAACAGAAAAAAGAATTTCAATACCACTAGGAAAAAAGTATCAGAGATCGTCAAGTAAAAAGCACAGTAAGAATGGACTGTCCCTTTATACCTGTCAGTATGGCTGCAAACAGAACAAGCACAGAAATAAACAAGAAAAAAAAAGAAATGATATATAGATTGATAATGAAAAGGAGGGAAACTTAGTTGATGTTTGGGAATATAAATGTGGAGAAGGCAGTACAAAAATAATATTGAAGTATCTCAAAAACTGAAAACTACTTCCATATTTGAATAAGTTCACTTTTATTTATATGTCCAAAAATATTGAAACCATGATCTTCAAATTATATCAACAATCCTTTGTACTTTATAACATTATTCACAAAAAACCGAGATACAGATTTGAATCAAATTTTCATCTATCTATTCTCTCTCTCTCTTCATCTATCTAATATAGCTGTATCTATGTCTAGTACATATATGTGAAACAAAGTGTTACTTGGCCTTAAAAATGGAAACCCTTTTTAAAACAACATTGATAAGAGTAGATATCAGAACAGTTGAAGTAATCTGATAAACCCAGAGCTAAATTGTATTAAATAATTGTACTAAATAATTTTATTAAATAATTCACATGCTTTGAATGAAAAATATGTCCCATATGCTTATGCATTTAAAATGTAACCAGTGAGTGATACTTTTGTGTTTTGTTTTGTTTTTTTTTTGCTATCTTTTTGAGGTATGTGCGCATGTGTGTATGTGTGCTGGCATATGAAATTGGAGGACACTTTATACATGAGTTTTAACAAGCAGAACTTGTTATAGGAATAGGACTACAGGGAAGATGCCAAATTTGTAGACACTGAGATTCAGAACTGAGCTCTTTTCAACCCCTATGCAAATGTCAGCAAGCTTTCCTATGATTCCATCTACATATACAAGAGGCATGCTCACACCTATGGAAGCTAGCCTAATTTTTCTTCCATGAAATTGAACAACACTAAACCTTATGTTCACCCTAATATGAGGAGTTAATAATATAATGACAAAAGGAAAAGCAGATAGGAATGAAGGATGCTGACTAACTTCCAGGAATGAGGGTAGAGATCAATAGGTAATAATGACCCATTGGTATAGTATTTCAGTAATACAAGAAGGATATTCCATTAAAATATAGTTATCAGCAAAATTTTACAGTGCTTTTAAAAGTAATATAAGAAAATGGATACCATAATTATCCACAAAACTCAAAAACATTCCCCTAATTTCCAACATACACACACACACACACACACACAGAGAGAGAGAGAGAGAGAGAGAGAGAGAGAGAAATAAATACACAGAGGTTACTATGAGAAAATATTTGTAAATAATAAGTATTGTTTGTGGGTTGATTTTGGTTAAGTATCCTGACTACATATATATGTGAAAAACGAATAATGACAAAATGTATATGCAATTTGTACAATTGAATATGACTCAGTAAAACTTTAATATTTAGTATTCACATACTACTCTCCAATAATTACATAGTTATTTTTATGTAAATTAAACAAATGATAATTCCCCAGAAATGTTTCTTCCTAGAGTCAAGGGGAAAATGTACAAATAAACATATTCATTTGAAAATTTTTATTTTAATATGCTAATTAATGAGAGTTATTGATCCAGAACATGTACAACTAACTTTGGTAGAGTAAAATAGATCAATGAAATGAACTCTATGAAAGGATTGAATTGGAGAACAAATTATGGTTTCTCTTATAAGTGTATTTTTATTTCTATTCATTTTTCTGGATATGCAAGCAAATGTTGATAATGTTTAATTAGTTTAGTCTAGGTGAAATAAAACATTAGAAATATTTAATATATATATACATCTTATAGGTATCTTTAAAATAATGTCTCCTACCAAGTGGTATATACTCATAAATTCAGTGTTGTAATTAGACTAATTAGAAATAAATCATGTTGTGGTTAATAACACGGTGATGTTTACTATATAAAGTAATATAAAAGGTTCTACTGCTTTTATTTCCTCATATTTAACTTATACAGTCATATCTTCCATGTTTTCTTTCTTTTCAAAATGCAAAAATTGAGACAATCAAAAGAACCAACAAGACAAAAACATACCAAAACAAAACAAAAATGTCAATGAACATGGAGTCAACTTTGTATTGGCTTAATACATCTGATCATGGCTCCCAGCATTTCATACAGTTGATATACTCAGTTTTACTGCATTAGAGAAAGTTCTATTTCCCTCTCTCAGGTATCATTTACAGATAGCTTCTTGGTTGGGAATAGAACAGTGTGCTCATGTCCTCTTCTCTGTGCTGGGATTTTTTCTGGTCTTAACCCGTGCAGGTTTGGTGCATGCTGTCACAGTCTCTATGCGTTCATATGTGTTTCATACCTGTTGTTTAAGGAAGATACTATTTCCTCGGGGTCATCTATCATGTCTGGCTCCTACAATCTTTCTGAGCTCTTTTCTGAGTGTTAAATGGAGTACTTTGATAAAGATACCCAATGTAGGAATGCGTCTTCCAATGTATTTCACTCTCTGCCTACTGTTTAATTGTAGATCTGTGTTAATTGCCCTCTACTACAATAAGAAGCTTCCATAATGGATACTGTGCTACTGTGTAATGTTCAGACCTATGGCCATAGCAGTATGTCATTAGGACATCTTTTCTAATTCTATTTTTGACAGCTATTGCTACATAAAGATCACAGGATTTTCAGTGAAATAGAACTTGAGTTATATATACATCCTTGATTATGTGACACTTGCAACTTAAAGCTACTTTTTAAGCTGCTTTTTTATGAAAAAATGAACATAATGTTAATTAGAGTATCATAAATATTTCACCACAACTTATCCAATTTAATCATTTCAAAAATGTGAATGGTATTTCCTTTGACATCCATAGGAAACTGAGAGTCAGCAAAGATAAACAAATTTTGTATGTCCATGCCTATATGTGTAGTGTTTATTGTATGTGTTTGTGTATAGATACATATACACAGGTGTGAAAAAAATATATATATGTATATATATATATATATACATATGTATATATATACATATATATGTGTGTATATATATATATATATATATATATCTGCTAGAGATTGATGTTGAGTGGCTTCCCCAACTTTAACTTTTGAGACTGTGTCTTTAACTGAGTTGGAAACACATCGATTTGGTGAGTTTGTCTAGCCAATAAACCCCAGAGATCCTCCTATGTCTATCTTCTCAGAGCTGGGATTAAAATTATGCACAACTATAGCTTGCTATTTTTATTAATCATTTATTTTTAATTAAATTTGGTTCCTAACTCCAGCCTTATGCTTGTTTGGGAAGAACTTTATAAACTGAGCCATCTCCTTAGACCAAGTTTTTTAACATATTTGACTATTCTCAGATTTGAATTGAGTCGTGTGCTGATTTTAATGTGGCTAGCTCAATAAAATACTGTAGATTGGATGGTATAAAACTATGATTTTGTTTCTCTCTGGAGGTATAAGGTCCAAGCTCAAGTTTTTTAGTAGTTTTGGTTTCTTTGTTAACTACAACTTTAGCTATAGGATATTTTCCCCTTAGGAAAACACATTTCTGAGAGACTCTTTAGAGAAAAAAGATGCTTTACTCACAGACCATGATCAATTAAAATGTCATAAGTCAGGGTTACCTTTTTACAGCACCAAGATAGGATAGCTGTAGGGTGGGAATGATGAGGAGAGAAACAAACGAGTACATACGACATATTGATATTAGTCTTGGAAACAGGTGGAGACCTTTCAGGAACTGGAGGTTATCGGTACACACCATCATGAATGCATGGAGGTTTCTTCACATTTGAAATATTGAAAATAAAATAAAGGAGAAAGTAGGAAACAAAAGAAAAGTAATTAGTAAAATCTATAAACAAGACGATCTTGTTTTATTAGATAAAGGATTTCTCAAAGAATCCAGAGTCACATCACAGCTATGTACAAGGAAACAAATAAGTGGGAACAGAGATACCAAGCCATTTCATCCCTCTGGATATCACAAGCTTTCAGGGAAAGTCAATGTTTTTTGAAAAAAAAATATTTTCACTTTTCTGAAAAGTAGCATAACTACTGTCATCATAACCCAAAGGGAAGAGACATTATCTATAGCAAAACTGGTAGAAGAGTAGTAATTTATCCGTTGGTTGTGTGACCTTCAAAATTGGTGATTTATATAGTTGATGTATATCAACTATAATAGGGTAAAACTAGCTATACTTAGTTTATTCCTGGTAATATCTATACAGTAATTTTTATTACAAAGTCAGTGACTGTTCAGATGGTCTGATGGCTGAGCTGACTTTAGATTTACCCAAGGCATCTCACAACATAAAGTATTTCTTCTGTGAGAATTTCCCCCAAGGCCTAGCTTTAATTTATAATGGCTAAGACCAAGCTGAGCCCCCATTTGACATCTTACCAGTGTCCCTGGCAACTCTCTACATCTGCCAATCCTCTTCGTATAAGGCATCAACTGGGATGAGCAGCTTCCTTCAGTGTTTGCTTGTGTCAATACATGGAGCCTTGCCTCAGGCCCAAAGGCATAGAATCAAATCACCATGAACTGACTTTTCTCAATCTTGATCGAAATAGTCTTTCCCCACTTTTAGCTAATTTCTTTCAGATATTTCACAGCTGGGGGAAGCTGAATCAGCAAACTACACATATACATCAGAGAAATGAGATTCATACTTGGACGTTTGTGGACCATATTGCTCTTAGTAAATGTATTTATAGATTGTGAGAAGAAATTTTAGTAATACTCATTACTCTTCACAAAAGACAGGTTCTGATGTATGAATCAAAGAGGCTGATGTCAAATTCTATACTATTTATTTGAGAAGGGAGATAATTTTTTAAAAAAATGTTCATTTTCTGATTAATTGTCTGCTTGGAATTTGATCAAGGAATCTGTATCAAGTATCAGTGGGTATCTAGATTCAGTTTATACAACATAGTGTGGGTTTCCTTTTCTGGCTTTCTCTCTCTCTTTACCTCTCTCTCTAACTCTCTCTCTCTCTCTCTTTACCTCTCTCTCTAACTCTCTCTCTCTCTTTCCCTTCCTTCCTTTCTTTTTCTGAAATTTCTTACTTAAGTATTAATAGTTATCATTTTCTTGAACTGAAGTCTTCAGAACTGTAAATTTATCTCTGGCTTTGTTTCCTCTATGGAACAGGGAGGGACTTAGTCTCAGACTAAACACAGGGACATTTTTTACTGTTAGTTTTCAATATACAGTTTTCAAGAGCTCCCACTAGCTTTTTAAATTCAAATTTTCAGTCCTTTTACATAACCTTTTTGTTTTGATAGTTGTAAAGACTTTATGCTTACTACCCATGGGAGATTTAAAATAATCAGATCAGATCAGATCAAGAAAAGTACAATAGTCATATTGTCTTTATATGATGGTATTTGTATCTTTGTTAGTGCAAACTGAGAAAAACACAAGAGCAAAATGTCTTTGAATATTACATTTTTATATAGTTACTAATATACCCCATGAAGCATAGTATTTACAATATAAATGAATGTGACATGAGCTATGTATCTTTAGGTCAAAGAAGAAAATTTAATTCAACCAGTGTTCTCATTACTTTCCCACTTCTGTACATTGGGGGATGCCATTGTTTTTTATAATATTTGATTACTATGCTTGTAAGGAGCTAGAGGGAATAAAAGGTTCAGATAGGAATATTTTCTTTCATTTGATATTTTCTTTATTTATATTTCAAGTGTTATCCCTTCTCCTGGTTCTCCCTCCAGAACCCCCCATCCCACCCCACTCCCCTGCTTCTATTAGGGTGTTCCCTCACCCATCCATCCACACTCACCTCTTCGCTCTGGCATTCTGCTACACTGGGGTATCAAGCTTTCACAAGACAAAGAGCCTCTCCTCCCATTGATGCTCTATTAAGGCCATCCCTTGCTACATATACAGGTGGAGTCATGGGTTACTCCATGTGTACTCTTTGGTTGGTGGTTTAGTCCTGGGGAGCTCTGGGTGGGGGCGGGGTTGGTTGGTTGATATTGTTGTTCTTCCTATAGGGTTCTAAATCCCTTTAGTTCTTTCAGTCCCTTCTTTAACTCCTCCATTGTGGTCCCTGTGCTTGGCCCATTGGTTGGTTGTGAGCATCCACCTCTGTTTTTGTCAGGCTCTGGCAGAGCTTCTCAGGAGACAACTACACCAGGTTCCTATAAGCAAACACTTCTTGGCATCCATGGTAGTGTCGGGGTTTGGTGACTGTATATGGGATGGATCCCCAGGTTGGGAAGTCTCTGGATAGCCTTTTGTTCAGTCTCTGCTCCACACTTTGTCCTTATTTCCTCCCGTGAGTATTTTCCTTACTTCTAAGAAGGACTGAAGCATGTACACTTTGGTCTTCCTTCTTCCTGAGCTCAATATGGTCTGTGAATTGTATCGGGTATTCTGAGCTTATGGATTAATATCCACTTATTAGTGAGTGCATACCCTGTGTGTTCTTTTGTGACTGGGTTACTTCATTCAGGATAATATTTTCTAGTTCCATCCATTTGCCTAAGAAATTCATGGTCATTCATTTTAATAGCTGAATATTACTCCATTGTGTAAATGTACTACATTTGGTCTTTTATATTGTTAATTTGTTATATGGAATCATATTTGGAATACATATCAAATTTGAGCCTACTTGGATCATTATAGAATTTTAGCTTATATACATACAGTGCATGCAGAAGAATAGCAGATTCTCAGGACTCCTTAATTTCCTGTAGAGAAAAGAGAAATTACATTTTATACAATATGATCACTACATTTACAATCCATGGGTGAAAATTCAAACTCTAAAACTCTGATTTTAGAGTATTACAATATTTCAGTAAAATTTCTATTAATAAAGCAAATAATGTAAGCTTTGAAGATTTGACCTATAAAAGTTAGAAAAATGATTTTACTTTAGTTAGATACTAAATTGCTGAAAATTGTTCTGTCTAAAGGCATTAGATCTAGCAATCATGTTGATGTCATTGTTTCATATTCTTTAGGCTTCTATGTTTTATTATTAAAAATTCACTTTATTATTATATATGCATATATACATTTAAATGAACATAAGAATGATTGAATGTTTACACAAATTTCATTCATGAAGGATGTAAAATGTGAATTAAATCATTTATATTCAAAATAATATTTTTCTTTTTGTTATACAGTGTCCATGGCCTCAGATACTATGTGTGAAGTGTACAAGAAAATTATACAAGGTAAGATGATATTCAGAGATAAAATAAGTTTACTGTGGAATATCAGAAGATATTTTTATTTTAATTAGTTTTCCCTTCTGCCAGTTTCATACATTTATAGATTATATGCTGATTTTTCTCTCTCCACCAATTTTTTGCCACACTATTTCTCTTATAAATTCTGTTTCATCCCTATAAATCTACTAATCATATCAAGACTTTTAAACTTGTTCTGTGAATTGTTGAGTTTAACCAGGGATGTTGTCTGACCCTGTATTTGGAAGTAAGTATTGTCTTTTGATTTTCTGAGCAATAAAATGTTCATTTGTTACCTATCTAGGTTGTTATATGCCAAAAATAAAGGATTATCTTTTCATGAATCTTTATTAGCATAAAGAAAGAAATAGAAAGGATGTCATATTAAAGTGCTGTGAGGTTGTATCTCCTAGGAATGTTAGAAACTGTGCCCATACAATCTGCCTACATGCCTTACTAAACATGAGCTGAACAAGGCAACAACAATAGGCATAACAATACAGATGGGGAAAGCTCATAAGCCTTAACCTTGTATAGAGAACTACAGGTAGTTAAGAAATGCTAAGAGCCTGCTCTCCTTCTGCACATTATCTGAAACCAAATAAGAGTCCTGAATATCTATATGAAAGTAACACTATATTCTCTAAGCAAATTGTATTTATACATTTAGAATGTATATGTATAAATAGATATGTATTTATCAACAATTAATGAAAGAAGAGGCCATGGATTTGAAAGAGAGGAAGTAGGGTTATATGGGAGAGTTAGTATAGGAAGGAAATGTAATCGCATTTTAAGCTAACAAAGTAAAATGCATAATTAAAACTTCTAGGGAATCCATAATATTTGTGGTAGAAATATGTATTATAAATAAAGTTATAGATGATAAATTGGAAATATAAAATATCTATGGTGATCTTGTATGCTTTTATTGCTAAATGAGAGGACACTAAATCCTTGGAATTGTGATACAGTGTTTTAATGGCTGGGGTGTTGATTTAGGAAGAAAGTTTGTGTGTGTGTGTGTGTGTGCATTTGTGTGTGTGTATGTGTACATTTTAAGCCAAGTATACAAATTTAGTAAACTACCATTGCAATCTCAATAGCTATTATTTTCATTGTTACATTTCTACTACTTTGGAACAATAAGGACAACATTGCTTAATGATGGCCTCAAGGAGTAAATAAAATGGTGGAATTGCTGAAATTTATTTTACCGTCTTCTTAAAAACTTCTTGTATCCTAACTTGGGATTATGGGTTAAATAGTAGGGCTGTAGGCAGAAGCAAGTACAATGACTCACACAGAGTAAATTTAAATTTGTATGTAATAGGAAGATTATGTTACTTATACACTTAAAAATGGGAGAATACTAGGTGATCAAAGAAGCTTCTTTCATATTTCTATTTATCACCTCTACCTACAGTTATAACCACTGTTTGTATGTCCTCCATTATAGGTCTTCCTGAAATGCTTTTCAATTTAAGTGTACAACATTATAATATTTGCTTTCTCTGTTGGTCTTGCTTTATTCAACACTTAGTTTGTATCCACTTTGTTATATGTGTCATTAAAACTTGCATTTTAATTTATGGAGATTGTCCCCACCAGCTCAATGCTTCTTAATTTATTTGTCATTTTCATTATTGGTGAACATAGGGTTTATTACCACCTTTTGTCTATTAGAAAATTGTTATTATTAACCATTTATACATCATATTTGATCAATATTTAGGCACATAGTTCTTGAGTGTCCTATTAGTAGTGGATTTTTCCTTTTGTGTTTGTTTCCTCTATCTGTTTCTGTTTCAGTATCTGTTTCTACTTCTCTTCATTTCTATCTCTATCTGTCTCTGCCTCTGTCTATTTGTTTCTCTCTGTAATTTTCTCTATGTAAATCTCTCTGATTCTGCCCCTTTTTTGTCTCTCTGAAATATATAACAATTTCCTCCACCTATTAGCACTGAATGAGACTTTTACTATTCCCCACAGTATCAACCTTTACATAGACATCAGTGCATTCTTGCCGCATTTATGTTTAGGAATGAACATTTACATTTTTTTCAAAGGTTTATCATCAGTTTAGGAAGAACAGCTTGATGCTAAGGTTTGACCCAGCTTTGCTTTATATGTTATCCTCCCCCAGGGATCAAGACTTTTCATAATGAGTCAAGAATTCCAGGGAGGAGCACTGAAAATCTTCTGATGTTTCCTATGTCTTTTATGCAGAATGTGGCTTACTGCCACATTGCCCACATTTTGCTACCAAAAACAAATTGGTGGAGAAATTCAAACCTCAGCTGCCTCTGAAATACGAAAGAAGTTACAAATGTGTAATGCTATGATATAAATAATAAAATAATTTTAAAAATTCCATTGCAGTCAGTAGAAACAAAACATACTTACATCTTAACTGGCTAAAGGTGTAGCTTATTTATAAGTATTAATGGTTATTGTCATCTCAATCCTTATTTGACATTTGGATAACTTTTGTTCAGACTGCTGAAAAATTTGCTATTTTCTCAGTATATCTATTTTGTTTATAATTCATTCAATGGATTCGGATATCTTCTTTTCCGAATATGACTTATTTTCAACTGCTTATTTTAAACATCTCTGATGTGGGAAATATTAAAAAGGAGCTCCTGAGTTCCCTCGATGGATCATTGTCAAGTGAGGCCCATCCAAAGAATGTCCAACTCATGTTCTGCAGCCATAGCACCCAGCAACCCAGTAGAAACAAAACTCTAGAAGCTTATAATTAACAAGTCAGGTTTATATATCAATAAATTCTCAATTCACAAGATGCCCACACAAAAATTTCAGAAATAATTGATAATGACAAAAGCTGCCCACGTAGATTAGACAAATTATCCCAAATATTCTGTCCTTTATGATATCGTAACTACCTATGACTATTAAAACCATGCTCGATCTGGATCTTCTTTCCATCCATCCATCTCCATCTTGGCTCTTCCCCTTCTGTCCAGATGCTTTCTATCTCTGTAACTCTTAGCTCTGCCTCCCTTTTCCATGGCTAATCACAGGCCTCCTGCTGCACTAATATTTTAATGTAATTGGATAGGGAAAATCCTGCCTCACATTTCCCCCACCGTACAATTTATATATGTGTCCTATTAAATGCTATGGTTTGATGTTTATAAAACAATTTAGTACAGTTTGTTTACTATTCACTGTTTTTGACTGATTTTTTTTGATGAAGAGTTGTTTCAACATTAAGTCAAAAATATAGTTAGCATAATATTTACACTCAGATCCCTAGTATATGTAGAACTGGATTTGTATATGACTAAGTGTTTCAGATGAATTAATTTCTGATACAATCAGGTTGGTTAGAAGGATCTATCAGTAAACTTTTTGTGGTTTCAGTGAATTTCTTGCCAGCACAGTCAATCTCAAGGGTCTACATATTAGCATACACATTACTTGACTCTCTATTGTGCATGATTGCTCCACTTGTGTGACTCAATCCAAATGCCAGTATTCTAATTTTACTGTTTTGATATTAAATCTTGATATCTGTTGCTATCAAACCAACAGTTCTATTTCCCTAGTGTTTAACTTAGATCTTCTTAGCATTTCGCCTTTATGTAGAAAGTTTTAAATCACAAAATACTACTGGAAGCTGCAGATTACAGTATAACAATAAATCAATTTGGAGGATATTAGTAACATGGAAATAAAAATACCATTATGATGTGTAAAACAGAAAAACTAAGAACCATTCTCAACAAGAATACCATAAACTGTCTTTCTGCATATTATATTATAGATATTAGCACATTAATAACCTCTATTGAGAGAGTAAACATAAAGAGAATCCTTTCATGTTCCTGAGTATTGCAAATATCAATTAAGATTAACTATGATCATATAAACCTAATACAATCAAAAAGAGATTTATAAAGTAATTTTAGCAATTTATAGTATTAGAAGATAAAAGTAGCCGGGCGGTGGTGGCACATGCCTTTAATCCCGGTACTTGGGAGCTAGAGGCAGGTGAATTTCTGAGTTTGAGGCCAGCCTGGGCTACAGGGTGAGTTCCAGCACAGCCAGGGCTACAAAGAAAAACCCTGTTTCGAAATAAAAAAAAAAATAGAAGAAGATAAAAGTAAAAAGTTAAATGTTTATATTTATGTTATATATAATAGAATGTGCCAGTATACAAGTATAGAGGTGAGAGGATAACTTGTAGGAACCAGGAGTCAGTTTTTTCCTTCCATTTCGTTTGAACCAGGGATCAAACTAAAGTTATTAAACTTGACAGCAAGAACATTTACCAATTGAACAACATCACTGCCTACTAATCAGCTTTTAAACAATACTGATGAATAATAGCTTTCTGAAGTTAAATGGTTAAATAAATATATATCTCAGAGATCATAAGAGGTAAAATTTAGACTACCATGGCAGGATGCATTAATTGAAAATAAATATAAAAGTTAAATGTATAAGCATGAATAATCTTTTTTATTATATATATATATATATATTCTCCTAAATAGGTCTCACAGTAAATAAGCAATGATGAACAATCCAGTCTAAATAACTTTTAATTATTTTTTGATTATTTATGTAGTTTAAATTAAAAGTAAAGATCACCCATTACCTTATACATTTGAACATGTGGTTTCCAGTTAGTGGCACTGTTTGGTGAAGTTCAGGTGGTGCTACCCTGCTGGAGAAAGTTTGTAACTGGAATGACCTTTGGAAGTAATCTTGTTCTTCCTCAAATTGTTTTCTCTCTGTTTCCTATTTTTGTTTGACGTATGAACTCTCATCTCCTTACCCAAACTTTCACACTTAATACTTGCTACCCTGACTTCCCAAAGTCATGACCTCATCCCATTTCAACTGGAAGCCTAAATAACCTTCTCTTTCTTACATCAGATGCATTGGTCATGGTGTCTTATCATAGCAACAGAAGAGTAACTAAAATAATTACTTATTAACTCTGGAAATGTTACTAATATACTTACTTTTAGTGAGAATATTATTAATAATATAAATTAAGATAGAACAATTTTCATTAAACTAACTTAAAAATAACAAACCTGTGCAATAAAAGAGCATCTGGAGGTATCACTATACCTGATTTCAAGCTTTACTAGAGAACAATAATAATAAAAACATCATGTTATTGATATATAAAAAAAGAAATATTGGTTAAAAGTACCAAATTGATGATCTAGAAGTAAACCACATACTTATGGATACTTGAGTTTTGACAAAGAAGCCAAAATTATACAATGAGGAAAAAAAGGCAATAAATGATGCTTGACTAATTGGATGTCTGCATGTGGAAGAATGAGAATAGATCTATATCTATCACCCTGCACAAAACTTGAGTCGAAGTGGATCAAAGACCTCCACATATAAAACTGGACACAGTAATTTTGAAAGAAGAGAAAGTGATGAATAACCTTGTGTGCACTGGCACAGGAGACAACTTCATGACCAGTACACCAACATTTCAGGCATCAACATCAACAACAAATAAATGAGACTTCATGAAACTGAAAATATTCTTTAAGCTGAAGACCAGCCTACAGAATGGGAAAATACCTCTACCTAGCCTACATCTGGAAGAGAGATGATATCTAAATATAAAAATAACTTAAGAAATTAAATACCAACAAACCAAAATAACCCAATTAAAATTGGGGTACAGAGCTAAACAGGCAATTTTCAATAGAGGAGTCTCTAATGGCTAAGAAGTATTTAAAGAAGTGTCCAGTGTTCTTAATCGTCAAAGAAATGTCAATCAAAATGACTCAGAGATTCTACCTTATACCCATTAGAATGGCTAAGATCAACAAACAAGTAGAAGGACATGTTGATGAGGATATGGACCATGGGGAACACTCCTCTATTACTGATGGGAGTAAAAATTTGTACAAACATTTTGGAAATCAATTTGGCAGTTTGTCTAAGAAAACTAGGCATTGATTTAACTCATGACCCACCTATATGGCTCCTAGTCATATACCCAAAAGATGTTCTAACATACTACAAGGATACTTCATAACAACTTTATTTGTTATACCCAGAAACTGGAAACAACCTAGATATTCCTCAACTGAAAAATGGATAGAGAAGCTGTGGTACATTTACACAATGGAATATTACCCAGCTATTTAAAACAATGACAATATGAAACTTGCAGTCCAGTCGATGGAACTAGAGAAGATCATCCTGTCTGAGGTAGCCCAAACCCAAATAGACAAACATGGGATGTTCTCCCTTCTAAGTGGATATTAGCCATAAAATATAAGATAAACATGCTACAATCCACAGATTCAAAGAAGCTAAGTAACAAGGATAAACTAAGAGACCTTTGAATCTCACTGAACAAAGGAATGATAATAGATATTGGGGTGGACAGAGACCGGGTGCAGGGTGGACAAGGGTCTGAGGAGGGAAGAAGTAGAAATCTAGCTGAGGAAGAGAGTATGAGGAGAGAGAACTGGAATCAAAAACAGACATTATCTCTGGGATGAGCTAGAAACTTAGTACCAGGGGAACTTCCAGGAATCTATGAGGGTGACCCTAGCTAAGACTCTTAGCAAAGGAGGATATGGAACCTGAAATGGCATTCTTTTGTAACCAGAAAAAACTTCCAGTAGATGGACTGGAATACCAACCCAGCCACAAAACCTTAGATCTACATCTGTTCTGCCTACAAATGTTCAGGAATAAAGATTGATTAAAAATGGAGGGAATGTCCAGCCAATGATTGGTCCAGCTTAAGACTTGCGCCATGGAGAGAACCCACCCCTGACACTATTGATATCTTCTATACTTGCAGACAAGTACATAGTATAGCTGTCATATGAGAGCCTTCTGTCACCAACTGATGGAAACAAATTCAAAGGCCTATGTCCAAATATAGGCAGAGCTTGTAGAATCATATGCAAGAGCAGGTAGAAAAGTATAAGGAGCCAGACAGGTCAAGAACATCACAAGAAAACAAACAAACAAACAACAAACAAACAAACAGAATGAAAACAAAAACAACAAAAAAGAAAAAAAAACAAAAAAGAATTGTAGTCTTAAAAGATTGAGCTGACATTATTTATGACTTTAACTCAGTTTGTTAGAATAGGTAAGAGCCCCACCTCTACTTGGAACACTCTCCATCCAAAGATCCAAGCCACTGACACCACAACTCCCACTCCTCCATTCCATTACCCTTATTCTCATAACTCCCAACCATTACACAGAGAGACATCCACTGCTTAAATTCATAACAGATAACAGGCCCCTTCCAAGTCATGTATCTTTTCAGATACACATGGATTAAAGCTGAATGTCAATAAAATAAACAACAGGAAGCTTACAAACTCATAGACACTGAACAACTCTCTACTCAATGGCAACTGGTTCAAGGCAGACATACTGAAAGAAATTAAATATTTCCAAGAATACAATAAAAAGGAATGCATAACACATCCAAACTTATAGAACACATTGAAAGTTCTGTGAATAGGAAAATTGATAGTACTAAGTACCTTCCCATAAAAATTAGAGAGACCTCATGCCAGCAAATTAACACCTGTGCAAAAAGCACATACCTGAAAGCTCTAGGACAAAAAGGACAAAAACACACCAGAGGAATAGAAAGCAGGAAATAATCAAACTGAGGGCTGAATTCAGTGCAATAGAGACAAAAAGAACAATAAAAATAATAAATGAAACCAAAAGTTCTTTGTGAAAATCAACAAAATAGACAAATTTTATGCAATCTAACTAAAAGGCATGTTAATAAAATCAGAAATGAAAAGAGAAACATAACAACAGATACTGAGAAATCCAGAGAATCTTTAAGTCATACTTCAAAAATCTGTGTGTCAGAACATTGGAACACATGAAAAGCTAAATCAAGATCATATAAACAATTTAAAGAGATCTATAGCCAGTAAGGAAGGAGAAGCAGTCATTATAAGTCCCAAACATACCAAACTAAACCAAACCAAACCAAAAATAAAACAAAGAAGAGAAAGCAAACACCAAAACAAAACAATAAATAAAAACAAAAACAAGACAAAGCAAACAAACAGAAAATCAATTGCCAGACAGTTTTAAAGCACAACTTCAAAGATGAGCTTTGAGGTATTCCAATACTCCTCAATTTATTCCACAAAATAAAAACAGAAGTAATGTTATCAAATTCATTTTATAAGAAGACCCCAGTCATCGTGATACCTAAACCACACAAAAAACTCAACAAAGGAAGAGGACTACAGATCAATTTCCCTCATGAACATCAATGCAAATACACTCAATAAAATACTTATAAATCAAATCTAAGAATACATCAAAAAAGTTACCCACCATGATTAAGTACACATCATCTCAGAGATGCAGGGATGGTTCAACATATGAAAATCTGTCAATATTATCTACCATATTAACAAACTGAAAGAAAGCACATGATGATCTTTTTAGATGCTGAAAAGGCTATTGACAAAATCTAACACACAGTCATAAGTTTTGGCAAGATCTGGAATACAAAGGTTATACCTAAACACAATATGGTGATTTACAGCAAGTTCATAGCCAATATCAACTTTCATTTCTAGTGAAATTATGATATACTTATAGATAAAAACCTAGCATAATCATTGTCAGTGAAACTTCATCAATCAACTGATAGAAACAGACACAGAGAGCCAAGAAATGCACAGCCAACTAGACAGAACTCAAGAAGAAAGGGAAGATAGATTGTAGAAGTCAGAGGGCACAAGGACACCATAAGAATATCCACAGAATCAATTATCCTGGGACCATAGGGCTCACACAGATTGAACTGACAATCTAGAAGCCTCTATAAGTCTGACTTAAATAGCATATATATGTATGTATGTACACACACACACACAAATTATATATATATATATATATATATATATATATATATATATATGCATTTTATAGTAATATAGCTTGGTCTTTTTGGGACTCCTAACATTGGAATAGGGGGCTGAATCGGATTATTTAGCCTGGTTTTGACACCTTTTACTCCCATTGACTTGCCTCATCCAAATTTAATATGAGAGGAGGTGCCTAGTTTAATTTTTACTTGATATGCCATGTTTAGTTGATATTCCTGGGAAGTCTACCCTTTTCTGAAGAGAAATGGAAGAGGAGTCAATGGGGGTGGGGTAGGCAGAATTATTGAAAAGAGATGAGGAAGGAGACAATGTAGTAGGTATGCAGTATATGAGAGAAAATTAAAAAAAAAACATTCATTTTGTTTTAAATATAAAAACTCTGAATATATAATCAACACAAATGAAAGAGTAATGACCACTAGTAGGCTGCATTGTTCTCACATGGCTCTGTTCTTTAAAAAATACTTGGCCAGGCAGTGGTGGCACATGCCTTTAACCCCAGCACTTGGGAGGCAGAGACAGGCGGATTTCTGAGTTAGAGGCCAGCCTGGTATACAGAGTGAGTTCCAGGACAGCCAGGACTACTCAGAGAAACACTGTCTGGAAAAACCAAAAAAAAAAAAAATTTGTACCTAATTTAGTTAATAGAATGAAATTTAATAAGCATAGGGAAACACACTTAGTTGTATAAACTGGTCATTTCTGCTACCTAAGATTTTAAATTTCAAATTTAAAAATTAACAAATTAACAATTTGTTCTAAAACAAAAATATATATTGAAATTTGTTTTCTTGCCATTAAAAATGTTTATTCAATTATTTTTGTCAAGTCAATGATTTTTTTATAACTCCCGAAACATACATACTTAATATTTTGTTTCTGTGTTGAATGTTGTATTCCATTAAGTGACTTGACTCCAATCTGCAGTGCTCTCATAAATTCCATGAGTGACAATTTCACAAAAGTTCTTTTGGTGTCAAAATGCTGGGAGCCATCACTGCCATTCTGGTATGGAGTTAGAATACATCATTGAAAAATGGCCACATGCTTATGACCTGGCCTTGTACTCTTTCTTACTATTCTGGGAGCCAGAAGCTGATAGCTTCTGAAAATTTAACTCTTTTTTTCCCCTGAGACAGGGTTTCTCTGTGTAGCTCTGGCTGTCCTGGAACTCACTCTGTAGACCAGGCTTGTCTCGAACTCAGAGATATGCCTGCCTCTGCCTCCCAAGTGCTGAGATTAAAGGCATGTGCCACTACCACCCAGCTGCTAGAAATTCAACTCTTAAAATTCTGTGTGCAAAAGCTGATGTCTTTTGACAACTTCACAGAGGAAGAAAAAGAAAGAAAATTAGGTACACAAACACACACACACACACACACACACACACACACACACACACACACACACTTTGACCTAATCAGACTACTTGCCTCATCAATTTCACAAGTACACATGCATACTTATACACATACACATATACCTACATACATATGTATGCATATATATATATATGTATATATATACACATGTATATATACATATTTAATGGATGGAGCAGAGACCCCAATGCCACAGATATACATTTGGTGGCTGAGGCAGAGCGCCAATAGTTACAGATATACATTTGGTGAATAGGGCAGTGCCCCCAAAACTACATTTTATTTCTTCATTCGGGTAATTCATACCTTCTTAGACAAAAAGCCTTTTTAATAAAATTACCTCATATATAAAATGTTGCACAAAAGGAGAGTTACTGAAGGATGTTGATAGCAAGTTCAAAGCATTATTTCATTCCATAAGCTCACTCTAACTTCTAAGCGACAGTCTCATATGGCCTTGCATTAACATAGTGAACACTTGTAGCTTCACCCTTGGACTTGATTTAGAATGAATTTATCTCCTTGATCACACATTTGTCCCAAGCCTATATTTCATCTTAGTATTATATGAAAGTTCATTTCATTCCTAATTATGCAGCCTTTACTTAAGTATTCTATGAGGACAAGGCACATGCGATTCTTGATTCTAACTATATTACATCTTCCTGGAAAAACATGTAAAAACATCTCCTTAAACTTTATTCCTAAAATTATTTTAATGAAATCAGGAATTCTAGAAAGTCGATAATTCATCTAAATAGCACACATTCATGAAAGTTCATCTTCATCTGTAAGAAATTTGCCAAATTGGGTAGGCTGATCCTCAGGAATGATTAGGCTATGTAATAATGGCAAGAAAGTCTTATCAACATTGAGAAGCAATTCTTGGATGAAGTTCTGGGCCTGTGCCTCTCCACAGTGAACTCATCACAGCCATGAAACCAGTGGGCCATCTTCAAGAAACTAAACTGCTTTCCATAGGCTTTCCTCAATAGCTTCTCTCAACAAAGCATTATGCTCTTCTTCTCTACATTACATTTATATTTTTAATTTTGACTAACAGGCTTTGTGGTTTAGTTACAATGTGCAGGTTTTCTTTTTAACCTATATGATGTTACATATATGAACACAGTGAACCATATGTTTTTTACACAGAAATCCCCCAAAAGAACAAATCTAGAAACCGTAAGGGAAAGGGCCTGTGATACTAAAAAAAGATAGAGAAGGAAGAAGAGGAAGAGAAGGAGGAGGAACAGAGGGAGAAGGAAGAACAGGAGGAGGAGTGGGGGAGGAGAAGGATAAAGAGGAAGAGGAAGGAGGAGGAGGAGAAGCACCTTTGACAAAGCATTATTATACATAGAATCTTTAAAATGATAAAGAGTTTATTTTGTGTTGGTCACAACAAAGGCAACTCATAAAGGGCAACATTTAATTGGTGCTAACATACAGGTTCAGACTTTCAGTCTATTTTCTTTTCTTTTTTCTTGGATATTTACTTTATTTAGATTTCAAATGTTATCCCCTTTCCTAGTTTTCCCCCTCCCAGAAACCTCCTATCCCATCTTCCCTCCCCTGCCTCTATGAGGGTGTTCCTCCACCGACCCACACACTCCCACCTCCCCACCTTCAATTCCCCTACACTGGCGCATTAGCCCTCTATTGGATATAGGATAGGTAAAGATCTTTTCCCAATCTGTTAGTTGCCTTTTGTCCTACTGACAGTGTCCATTGCCTTATAGAAGCTTGGTATTGGTACAGAGGCAGGCAGGAAGATGAATGAAATAGAATTGAAGACTGAGAAATGAACCCATAAAAATATGGTCACTTGATATTTGACAAAGGAATAAAAACCATCCAGTGGGGAAAAAAAACAGCATTTTTAACAAATGATGCTGGTCCAACTGGTGGTCAGCCTGTAGAAAAATACAAATCAACCCATTTTTATCTCCTTGTACAAAGCTCAAGAACAAGGACCTCCACATAAAACCCAGGTACACTGAAACTTAAAGAGGAGAAAGTGAGGAGGAGCCTCAAACACATGGGCACAAGGGAAAAATTCCTGAACAGAACACCAATGGCTTATGCTCTAAGATCAAGAATTGACTAATGGGACCTCATAAAATTACAAAGCTTCTGTAAGGCAAAGGACTTTCATTCTATTAATATCAAGGCAGGAGCATAACAGCTGCCGAGAAGGCATGACAAAGGAATACCTCAGATTTTTATATCTCAATCTAAGTGCAAACAGAAGATTAACTTCCAAGCAGATAGGATGAAGACTTTTAAAGCCCATGCCCACAGTGACAGACTTCCTCCAACAAGGCCACACCTACTCTAATATGCCACCCCTCCTAAGAGTACCACTTTCTGAGTCAAGAATATTCAAACCATCATATTCCACTCAATGGCCCCATAGAGTGATTCAAACACATGAGTCTATGGGGGTCATACTTAGCCATAGATTATTGCAAAATATATTTAACCCAACTTCAAAAGTCTCAATAGTATATAGCATACTCTAAAATGTTAAAAATTCAAAGTGTAATTATGATAGGCCTGCCTTTATATGTTACGTGACCTTTTTCCCTTACTGCTTTTAAATTCTTTCTTTGTTTAGTGCATTTGGTGTTTTTACTATTATGTGACAGGAGGGATTTATTTTTGTTCCAGTCTATTTGGAGTTCTGTGGGCTTCTTGTATGTTCATGGGCATTTCTCTCTTTAGATTAGGGAAGTTTTCTTCTATAACTTTGTTGAAGATATTTACTGGCCCTTTAAGTTGGGAGTCTTCACTCTCTTCTATACCTATTATCCTTAGGTTTGGTCTTCTCATCAGAGACTATGAAAGCTAGAAGATCCTGGGCAGATGTCATACAAACCCTACAAATGCCAGTCCAGGCTACTATACCCAGAAAAACTCAATTACCATAGATGGAGAAAACAAGATATTCCATGACAAAACAAAATTTACACAATATCTTTCCACAAATCCAGCAGTACAAAGAATAATAGATGGAAAACACCAACTTAAGGAGCAAAACTACACCCTAGAAGAAGCAAGAAAGTAATCTTTCAACAAATCCACACAAGCCTAATTTCACCTCTTACAACAAAAACAACAGGAAGTAAAAATTATTTTTTTCTTAATATCTTAATAGGAAAATTAACATTACCAACATATCCTAATCAATTGAAATCCAAAAACATGAGGAACTAGAAATTAGTTGATTGTCATCCAATGGTCTCTCTAATTTGGTAATTGGAGAAATAGGTCCAATATTGTACAATCCATATATACTTGTAGCTTGTTTGTTTGTGACAGTGTCTTGCTGTCTACAACATGATAGTCTTGAAATCTTGCTTCTCCTATCTCAGCCTCGCTATTAGTAGTATTGTTTATTTCATTTTTATACTATACTATGGTTTTCAGAATAGCTTACATATTTTAAAAGTATTTAGATACCCAAAAGAAATATAGAGAATTAAATTGGGAAGGGGCTTATGGGAGAACAATAAACAGTGAGACTGAATGCTTTGCTTGAAGTTTGTAACTCTTGTATCAAGTTACCACAGTAAGAGCCAAAATTTTAAGCTCTACTAAATACAAAACAAAAAAACAAACAAAAAGACTTTATATATTTATGTTCATTTAAGAAAATACTAGTAGTGATGTATTATTTTGAAATACACAGTTAATATGTTTGGAGTTATTTAAAATTTATATTGAGAAAAACATATATATATTTTCAGTATTGCCGTAGACGAGCATCTACGTAAGACTGTTAAATTGATTGTTGTTTTATATGAAACAACTTTTATAATACTCATTTTTATTGTTATAATATTTTATAAATCTTAAAGAATTTATAAAATGACAAAATATGACAAAATAGGTATTGTAGGTATTGAAGGGAGGATCTCTGGGAGGAGTTGGGGTACAAAAGGAAAACAAGATTTAATTCTATTTATTTAAAATATGTTTTTAAATGTTAACAAATTCAGATAAATTGAAATCATGTAACTTTTCTCATCATAATGCAATAAAACTTAAAAAAATAAAAAAATAAAAAGTAAAACCTAGAAACCTAAAAAAAAAAGAAAGAAAATTAGGTTTTACTGTTGTCTTCAAACTTTAAAAAAAAATTCAAAGTTAAAATCTCTTCTGAGATTCATGCAGTTTCTTAACTGTAATCCCATACAAAGTCAATATTACTGGACTTTAGCAAGACAAAAAACAAGCTGGGAAAACTGCAAACCCCATGTCCCATGTCTGATGACAAAGCATTCTTCATGTCTCAAGCTCCATTCATACTTGTTGACTGCTGTTGACAGATCTGGCATTCAGCAGCAAGAAACATCATTCCTTTAGGCTGGTACTATTCCTGTTAGCTGCTTTCCTTGGCAGTTATCCCATAGTTCTGGGGTCTTTAACATCTTTGCTCTCCAAGTCAAGTTCAATGTCACAGCTTCTTGTTCCATTGTCTAGGATCCACACATGTTCTTCTGGGCTCCTCCAAACAGCTTGCATCACTTCACCAGGTCTACCCTCTGTAGCACTCTAATCTCGGGTTTACTCCACTGTACTGCTGTTGCTGTTCATGATGGTTATGCTGTGGTACTGGCATCTTCAATACACTGTGATCTTCCTCTGCAACCAGGCTTCACAAATAGCCTCTAATAGGCTCTCTTCATGTTATCAACCCTCAACTTCTTTGCATGTTCTCAGGTGTCAACTGCAGCTGAGGCTGTACCTCCACCAATTGCCTTCCATGGCCTTTTATAGTGCCATGTATTGGCTGCTCTTCATGAATCCTTCACGCCCTAAAAACCAGTACCACCTGGGTGACTTTTTTACATTGCCAAGTACAGCTGCAGTAGGAGGTATAACCTTGGTTATCTTTGGAACACAGCTTCTTTGTGCTCTCAGAATACACTTCCCAGAAGATTTCATCTCAATGATGATGGACTATACTTAATCTCCATTAATTTTTAGGTCCAGCTAACCAGCATTAATTATCCAAGAAGTCCTTTCTAATTTTGACTCTATAGCCAAAGACATATGGCCAATTCTGCAGTTCTCTTGTTTTCTAGAGCTGGAACATCGAACCTTGTTCTACTACATTATCAGGAGGTTTTTGTTTTCCAAATCCTTCACTGTGTAAGCTTGGCTGTCTTGGAACTTACTCTATAGATTGATCTTAAACTCAGAAATCTGCATGTCTCTGTCCCCTGAATGCTGGATGGTATCAATAGCTTGTACACCATGCCAGAATTTAAGCTTTACTCTACTTAGAACTTGCTCCATACTGGGATGGCCTTGAACTCAGAGATCTGCTTGTGCCTGTCTGCTGGGATAAAAAATGTGTACCATCTCAGAGCAGTGGTGGTACATACCTTTAATCTCAGCACTTGGGAGGCAGAGGCAGGCAGATTTCTGAGTTCAAGGCCAGCCTGATCTACAGAGTGAGTTCCAGGACAGCCAGGACTACACAGAGAAACCCTATCTCAAAAACCAAAACCAAAACAAACAAACAAATAAACAAACAAAAAGTATATACCATCATGTTTCAACTTAAATTTAGCTGAGTGGCATCTTGCCACAATGTCTAACTCCCTTAATCTGTTATCTCCTTGATCATAGGAATCAGCTCCAGTTCACTTCCTGGTGCTCCTTTATTACTTAAACCATATACTTTATATTTTTCTTCCTTCTTTTCATTAAAACACTCTTCATAAGAGTCAACTTTAGTAACCACACCACACAATTTATACCAGGCTGTTTTGAGACTTCTTGTGTCAATGCAATTAATCTAAATCTCTTCACCTTAGCCTCAGGCAGACTTTTTGGACAATGGCAAAAGACAGTCGTGTTCTGCACCAAAATATCACAAAAACAGTTTTAGGTCTTTAGGCCATATACTTACATTCTTCTCCATTAAAACATCTTAGGCCAGCAGACCTACACAATTCCAATTCCTCAGCACTACACTATTCCATATTTCTCTTAGGATGGCCCATTAAGCCTCACTTAAAGCATTCCATGGCTTTCCAAAACCAAAGTCTCAAAATACACACTCTTCAGAACAAAAGCATGGTCAGATCAAGGGCAGCAATACCCCAGTCCCTGATAAGAACTTCTGTCTTAGTTTGAGTTTTACTGTTGTTAACATGTACCATGACCAATGCAACTCTTATAAAGGACAACATTTAATTGAGACTGGCTTATAGGTTCAGAGTTCAGTACACTATTATCAAGGCAGGAGCATGGCAGCTTCCGGGAGGAGCTGAGAGTTCTGCATCTGGATCTGAATGCAAACAGAATACTGGTTTCAGGCAGCTAGGACAAGGGTCTTCAACCCCAAGCCCACAGTGAAGCATTTCCTCCAAAAAGGCCACAGCTAGTTCAACAAAACCACACCTACTCCAACCAGGCCACACGTCCTAATAGTGCCACTCACTGGGTCAAGCATATTCAACACATCACAGCCACCTACTAAAGAAATCATTTCTATATCCTATCCCATCACTATAAGGTCTATCATCAATGGAGTACCACTATTACTCCTTAGCAATAAGGTGTTAAGAATAAGGTGATATAGGAAGGTATTATTTTATTTCACTAAACCTCAAATGTCATTAGCTTTAAGACTCACCATGATTTTATAAATTAAAAATCCAAGCATTTCTAAATAATTGAAAAGGTCCATTCATATCACTCCATCTTTCTATTTTAATATTTTTAAACAAATTCACTCTGGAAGATTTTATACACAGATATTATATCTTTGCTGCCATAGTTCAACATCTTCTTTTATAAGACTGATGTTTATGGTTATAATATTTTTAAAGGTATTTTAAACAATAAACAAATTTCTGCTTTTCTCTCAATCAACTTCTATCAATTCCTATATAGTTAAGTATATAATTAACCAACCTAATAATGTATGTGATATCAATTATGTCACAATAACTAGCAATGACTGTGTTCATATGAGTAAGAAATAAAGATAATATTACTGATTAGCAAATCTTAGGTTTAAAATTGTGTTGATTGTAATGCAAATTTCTATCTGAGTTTATAAATTGTGGAAAAGACACTTCTTTGAATTAATGCAGTAAACCGATTTTCTGATTTTTATCTCCAGATCCTCCATATCAGAAGCATTTATTATTTATCTCTTATGCATTCCCTCCCAAAAGGATTTAAAGAAAATGTTAAAAGGCTCAGAAACATGCAATCCCTTCAACAACATAGGCTTTCTTCCTTTGAACAGAATTAAAATGTATTTAAATGCCTAACATTTGCCAAGACTATAATGGATTCTTAGTTCTCAGAACATTTTTTTTCTGACAAGACACATATATTATGCCAAGTCTTTTCTAAACTAATGTTTGAATTCTAAAACCTACAGGAAAGGGTCATTTAAAAAATCTGACAGTGCATTTCCACAATGTTGTGTTACTGAATATTTTCATTTTATCACAAGCAATTTTCCTCTCCAGTTTCTGTATTGAAACTAATTCAATTCTGCTCCTCTGAGCATGTCTGGCAGTCACTCATCTTTCAGCTACAGCTTTGCCTTAGAAAACATTAAAACATCCTCAGTTATTTACTATACCATTATCACTATAATAATATAATTATTATATGTCCTATATAAGAAGACATTCATGCTCTTTCCAGGATTATATTTGGCTACCTCACTGAAATATGTGCCTTTGACAGTCAGTATTCCTAAAACATGTAGTCCTAACACATGCAGTATTTGTTCACTTGGAAATAAAATATGCCTAAAATCATGTGTTAAGAGACTGCAAGAGAATTAGATTAAGGTTGAAGTATGAGTATATTATACTTTGTTTTGACCATTAATAAATTATAATTTATATAGTTATTTTTTCTTGTAAGTTTTGTTATTACATGTCAGACAAATATAAATGTCTGTAATAATTATACAAAATGTCTACTGCCAGAAATCAAGAAAAGTAAATTTGCAAACAGTTTTGAGCATTGTAATTATGCAAACATCCAATGCTTTCCATATCAGGCTAAAATATAGATTAGACACTAATCTAGATACCAGTTGAATATTAATTCATAGAGAAATCTGAAATGCTTTTTACATTGCCACTAAAAAGATCAGGAAACAATTTTCTCTCCAGTGAGTTTCTAAGACTAGAGCAGCCAGCCGGGAGGCAGGGGCCCCATGAGTCCCAGGGGAGCTGCAGGACGGCAGGGACAGGATTCTCTCAGCTTCCGAGTGACAGAGGTGGATCAGCATCCTTCTCTGCCTCTTTCCTGCAAGTGGAGGGCCAACCTCCAGGGAGCACCTTAACCCAGAGATTTGGGTGAGAGCCACCATTTTCTCTCCGGTGAGTTTCTAAGACCAGAGCACCCAGCCAGGAGGCACAGGCCTCACGAGTCACAGGGGACTTGCAGGGCAGCAGGGACAGGACAAGCTCTAGTCAGAGACACTAAGAACATCTAACACCAAAAATCAAGAGATGGCGAAAGGCAAAGGCAAGAATCCTACCAACAGAAATCAAGACTACTTGGCTTCATCAGAACCTAGTATTCCCACTGCAGCAAGTCCTGGATATCCCAAGACACCAGAAAAGCAAGAATTGGATCTAAAATCATATCTCACAATGCTGATAGAGGAACTTAAGAAAGACATGAATAACTCCCTTAAAGAAATACAGGAGAATACAGGTGAAAAGGTACAAGCCCTTAAAGAGGAAACAAAAAAATCCCATAAAGAATTAAAGGAGATCACAAGTAAACAAGTAGAAGCACTTAAAGAGCAAACTCAAAAATCCCTTAAAGAATTGCAGGAAAACACAAACAAACAGGTGAAAGAATTGAGTAAAACCATCCAGGACCTAAAAATGGAAGTCGAAACAATAAAGAAATCACAAAAGGAAAAGAGACAACTCTGGAATTAGAAATCTTAAGAAGTCAGGAAACATAGATGCAAGCATCACTAACAGAATACAAGAGATAGAAGAGAGAATCTCAGGGGCAGAAGATAACATAGACAACATTGAGAGAACAGTCAAAGAAAATGCAAAAAGCAAAAAGACCCTAACCCAAAACACCCAGGAAATCCAGGACACAGTGAGAAGACCAAATCTAAGGATAATACATATAGAAGAGAGTGAAGACCTCCAACTTAAAGGGCCAGTAAATATCTTCAACAAAATTATAGAATAAACTTACCTAACCTAAAGAAAGAGATGCCCATGATCATACAAGAAGCCTATAGAACCCCAAATCGGCTGGACCAGAAAAGAAATTCTTCCCGCCACATAATAGTCAAAGCATCAAATGCATAAAACAAAGAAAGAATACTAAAAGCAGTAAGGGAAAAAGATCAAGTAACATATAAAGACAGGCCTATCAGAATTACACCAGACTTCTCACCAGAAACTATGAAAGCTAGAAGATTCTGGACAGATGTCATACAGACCCTAAGAGAACATTAATGCCAGCCCAGACTACTATACTCAGCAAAACTCTCAATCACCATAGATGGAGAAACCAAAGTATTCCATGACAAAACCAAATTCACACAATATATTTACATAAATCCAGCCCTTCAACAAGTAATACATGGAAAACTCCAACACAAGAAGAGGAACTACATCCCTGAAAAAGCAAAAATGTAATCTTCCAACAAA
>NW_022196900.1:11815909-11816189 GCF_008632895.1 Mastomys coucha
ATTCCAACTCAATTCTTCACAGACTTAGAAAGAGCAATTTGAAGATTCATCTGGAACAACAAAAGACCGAGGATAGCTAAAACTATTCTTAACAATAAAGGAACCTCTGGTGGAATCACAATCCCAGACCTTAAGCTGTACTACAGAGCAATTGTGATAAAAACTGCATGGTATTTGTACAGTGATACGCAGGTAGATCAGTGGAACCGAACTGAAGACCCAGAAATGAACCCACACACCTATGGTCACTTAATCTTTGACAAAGGAGCTAAAACCATCC
>NW_022196900.1:11817338-11827459 GCF_008632895.1 Mastomys coucha
GATGTAGAGGCTCACAGCCATCCATTGAACTGAGTACAGGGTCCCCAGTGAAGGAGTTAGAGAAAAGAACAATGGAGCTGAGAGGTTTGCAGCCCCTTAGGACGAACATCCATATGAACTAACTAGTACCCTCTTGGCTCCCAGGGTCTCAACCACTGACCAAGGACTGCACATGGAGGGGTCTGATTATTCTGGCAGCATGTGTATATTTGAGGATTGCAAATTTAATCATTAATAGTAGGAGAGGACCTCGGCCTTGTGAAAGTTCTGTGCCCCAGTGTAGGGGAATGCCAGGGCCAATAAGTGGGAGAGGGTGGGGTGGCAGGCATGGGAAGGGGGGGCAACAGGGGTTTATTTTTGTTGTTTTTGGTTGTTTATTTGTTTTTTGGAGAGGAACCTGGGAAAGGTGAAATTTACATGTAAATAAAGAAAATATCTAAATAAAAAAAGAAAAGAAGATCAGGAAACTTCAGTCTGAGAAGGAAAAAGTGAAAATATGTGGGGTGTATGACACACAATAATTTAGTAAACTTCATTTTATATAAGTTGCTGATTAAGTTGTGTTATGGTTTTAAATATCTTTTGCATACCATAAAAAGGTTAGAAAATGTGTTTGTTTTCTTAATAATTTGAAATCTAAGCTACATGAATCTCATGTTTTTATATACTTAGTACAATATTTTAGAACTGACTATATAGGATACATCTTTTTAAATGGGTACTTAATACTAAGTAAACCTTTATCATTATTTAATGCTAGCTCTTATTAATACATCATTTATTAGGCTATGCTTTTTCCCTCATATTTCTTTCATGTTTTCACTCAATATTGCAAATTGGTTTTCATCACACATGCTCCTCATATTCTATTCTATGCTCTGCTCTGCTCTGCTCTGCTATTCTAGTCTAGTCTAGTCTAGCCTAGTCTAGTCTAGTCTAGTCTAGTCTACTCCATTCCATCTACTTACTTATTTACTTACTTACTTACTTACTTACTTACTACTACTATTATCATTACAAGGATCAACTGAAATGAATTAAATTCCAGGTCAATCACCTACATAAACTATGTTGGGAATAAAAAGTGTAAAGATCAAGGAAGGACAACATACATAATATTTGTAGGAGACTTTTACAGATGAAAAGATGGCTCAATATTTAAGAGCACTTGCTGTCTTTCAGAGCACCTGGGTTAAGTTTCTAGAACCCATATTGTAGCACAGAGCCACAGATATCTCCAGTGACGAGGATCACATAACCTTCTCTGATCTACATAAGTACTACACATACATATGGTGCACATAGGTATTTTTAGGCAAATACCCATCCATATGAAAATAAAGTAAATATAACTTAAAGAAGTTTCTCTATATAAAATGAGAGAGTTCTTACATGACTTGTTAACAAAATTGAGTTCTAATGCAAGAAACCACCCTGGAGCTGTATCATAATTCTAGTCTTCAGTAGGAATGCAGAAACAGTTGACTTAGTCATCCCTGTAGGTTGGAGTTCACAAACCCAGCACATTTATACCTAGTATGTATAACTAATACAGAACTAGTCAACATATCCCATTTGGATATATATAGACTTTAAGTTTTCTCTGCATCATTATGTTTTCAGAATATTAAAATCCTTCAGTACTTTAGCCATCTTGAGTTGGTTTCTTTTATTAAAACATACATAACTTATCCTTCTTGTTAATGCATAATGTAGTTTATATAAATAATGGTATATTAATACCATCTAAATTGAAATGATTAACCTTTAAATTTTCATGATTATTCACCTGACTTTCATATTAGAATATCAATTTATCTATAATTCATAATTAAGCAATTTAATATATCAGGCTTAGTCTTACAGAAGATTCATGATAATACTAACAAAATAGAGTTATGAGTTACAGGCTACAAATGTTTATATCTATGAATTCACATTAGCAAAAATAAGGTTTAGTAATAATAAATAAGATGATTATGGACTTTTAAATATCTTCCAAATGATCCAAGATTGATCTAAAACACCTAGACAAACATCACAAAAATATTAAGGTAATTTTTAGACACAATTGAAACATTTTAGCAAAATGTGGTTATCTTTCTAACAAAGTATTTCTGCGTATTTTTGAAATAGAATGTAAAGGCTTCCTACTTAGGTTCTGTACCACTGGGTTAAACTTCTAGCTACAATGTTCTTAAATAAATGTAATATTTTATCATATGTAATTAAATATATGATAGAAATAAAAGAAGTAGTGTTGTCTATATGTTTTAATTGTAGGGGATACATTTTAAAAACATATTAGGGAGTCATGAAAATTCCAAAAGTTACATTTCAATGTTTTGTGGCATTTTATAATCTTTAAAATAATCTCTTATTTAAAAATTCTCAGTTTATAGAAAGGCTTTAAGAAAGTTTGTTGGATTCACATACATTAACCCCATACATGATTTCTCCTGCTAACATCATATAGACCATCTAAGACATCAATGCTGAGATATAAATTAAATAAGATCCAATTATTATATAATATTCACAGTTTACTGATATGCTTTAATTTTGACTGAGTTTCTTTATTTTATTATTGAATTACTCTAATGATAACATATTATACTTAATCACTATGTTTGATTCCTCCAGACATTTTTTCATTGTTTCCTATGTTTTATGGCAACTGTTTTAAGTAGAACTGATGAAATTTTTATAGAATTTCTTCCAATTAAAATTTGATGCATACTTTTTTCAAGATCAGACTGTAAGTTATGGATTTTGGGTAAAAGCCCTGAAAAACAATGGAGTTCTGTTTTTACATCATCTTCAAGCCTATACACTACGAACATAATTTCTTCATATTGACCCACACCATCTGGAATAATTGTAATTCTTGTTGAAATGTAGATATGCTGCACTGTCTAAAAAGTAATGGGTCTTTGATATAGAAATTTATATTAATCTTTCTAGATCTTGTCTATGCTTTATATTTGTGTGGATATTGTTATAAAAGACTTCAGACACTTTTTGCTGCTTGACCAGGTGATGCATACCTATATTCCCAGTATTTATGGGACCATTATGGAAGAATAATAAAAAAACAAAATGGCTACATTGCCATGTGTTTTAACAACAACAAAAATAAAAACTAGAACAACAAAAATTAATGTTAACATAGTCATCATGTTTCAAAGTTTTGTTTTATTCTTCCCCAATGACTTTGGGCTTTTCTTTTTTTTTATTGGATGTTTTCTTTATTTACAATATCTCCTTTCCTAGGTTCCCCTCCAAAATAAAATAAAATAAAAACTAAGTCCAACCCCTGTTCCCTTCCCCATCCCTCTGCTCATCATCCCACACCCTCCTGCTTACTTCCCTGGCATTCCCCTACACTGGGGCTAGAAGCTTCACAGGGCCAAGGGTCTCTCCTCCCAACTTGGCCATCCTCTGCTATACATATGCTGCTGGAGCCATTAGTTCCACCATGTGTACTCTTTGGTTGGTGGTTTAGTCCCTGAGAGCTCTGAGGGTACTAGTTAGTTCATATTGTTGTTCATCCTAAGGGGCTGCAAACCCTTCAGCTCCTTGGATCCTTTCTCTAGCTCCTTCATTGGGGAACCTGTACTCAACCGAATGGATGGCTGTGAGCCTCTATTTCTGTGTTAGTCGGGTACTGTCAGAGCCTCTGAGGAGACAGCTATATTAGACTTCTTTCATCCAGCATTTGCTGGCATCCACAATAGTGTGTAGATTTGATGACTGGATATGGAAAGGATTCCCAGGTGGAACAGTCTCTGAATTGTCCTTCCTTTAGTCTCTGCTCCACAGTTAGTCTCTACAACTCCTTCCATGGGTAGCATGGGTATTTTGTTCCCCCTTTTAAGAAGGAACAAAGTATCCATACTTTGGTCTTCCTTCTTCTTGAGTTTCTTATGCTTTGAGGTTTGTACATTGAGTATTCCAATATTCTAGGCTAATATCTACTTATCAGAGAATGCATACCATGTGTGTTCTTTTGTGATTGGGTTACCTCACTCAGAATGATATTCTCTAGGTCCATCCATTTCCCCAAGAATTTCATAAATGCATTGTTTTTAATAGCTGGGCTTTTCTGTGTGAGTTTGTCATGTTGTGCAATGGAGGAGGGGCATTCTATAATTTTTCCAGTAACATACCTTTTGTATCATGGGCTAGCTTTTTGAAATTTTCCTCCAAATATGAGCACATTCTCCCACTGCTGCTTACTGTAGTTGAATATATTATATCATCTCTTTTGGAACAGATTGACACTGGAGTTGTGTTAGAAAAAAAGAAACTCTATATCTCAAACTGCAGTAAGATATGGGGTTGTGTGAAGCCAGTTTTACACTGGACAACATTATAATAAGAAAACATGCAGCATTGTTCAGATTAAGCATGACTGAAATACTATCATAAGAAAGTCCCTGACATGAATTCCAAACTGCATGGCTTCTGAGGTGATATCAATACCTCTTTGTATGCTATTGAAGTTTGCAGGAGTGTGGTAGGGACCAGGAGGAGAATTTTGAAGAAGATAATACTACATCCATCACTCTTATCAGTACACATCAGTTTTCTTCTCTTCCCAAGAAAGAACTGTGGGTTTACCTTTTTCAATTGCTATAAAATCATGGTCAGATTTTTAGTAGAATTTACCGAAATGCACCATTGCTATGCTGACCTGGTATAACTCATCAGACATCCCAGGTAAATGTTTTCCAAATATACTTTCAGAAGTCTCTGTTGTAGTTGAGTGTGGCTTCTGGTCGATTAGACAGAATGTGCCTGCTTTTTGAGATTTGAGAATTTAGATGTAGGTTACATTACTTTATGGGTACAAGAAAATGCTTTTGTAACTTTCTGGTCTTCTCTTGTAATGTTGTAGTAATCATTTCCAGAATATACAGGAAAAGACTAAAACAAGAATTCTTAAGTGTTCTTTTAGTAATATAGCAAAATAATAACAAAAGATTTTAATGAAACCAAAATCAGTCATAGTATTATCCATTAAAAATGCCTTCAGCTGGATATGGAGAGTTGACTCTGTGGTTAACTCACTTTCTGTCTAAGTATAAATAAGTTCTGGAATGTTTGAGAGCTTACCTATAAACTTAGTGGTTAGATGGCAGAGCCATCAGATCTTCTTAGTAATATCAGTAGTAAAGCTAGCTCAACAGACCTCTGTGGATCCAATTGTGCACATCCTTTTGTCATGCATGTCTCCCAACATACATATAAGCCACACAAAAATATGCATATGAGAGGAAAAGTATGAGTTCACCTCTACTAAAATAATACCACATAATAATGAAAGAGATCCCCAAAATAAACAAAAGAGTAGTAATGCTTGTGATATCCTTGTTTACTTCTTTTCATTTCTTGTTTTCCAGAATTTTATAAATAATATGCACTAAATACAATCAAAAGCAATGCATACTGGAAGATTGAGTGTAATAGTTCTGAACACAACTAGAGAGATTAACAATTCCTCAATTAAGTGAGAGAAGCTATTATCTGTCACATATTGTACATGTACTCTCTGTTGTCCTGAGTCTGAAGGTGATAGCCAGTGTGATAAAGTTTCCCAGTGTAGTGTGAAGAGATGTCCATGGCTTTCACTGGTTTACAGTGCATGTCTGCAGCATCTCACATGTACACTGTATGCTGATTTCACTCAGTTCTTGGCTTTTTTACATTAAGGTAGCATGATGTCATAGGACCTAAGATGGTGGTGTTAAAATAGGTACAATGAGAGTAATTACCTATCTGTCTATGTTGTTTATCTTGTGAACCTTGTACAGAATAGCACTGAGTTTTAACAGTTGCTCTCTTACTCTCATTCTCTAATTTTCTTTTTCAGAATTTCCATTTTTTGGGTACAAGATTACAGGAAATTTTTTAAGGCTTAAACTTCACCTATCTTCTTTCTTACTCTCTGATCTCTTTCTCTCTGTCTCTGTGTGTCTCTGTCTCTGTCTCTATCTCTTTCTCTCTGTTTATCTCTGTCTCTCTCTGTCTCTCTCTGTCCCTCTGTCTCTCTGTCTCTGTCTCTATCTCTCTGTCTCGCTGTTTCTGTCTCTGTCTCTGTCTGTCTCTGTCCCTCTGTCTCTCTGTCTCTGTCTCTGTTTCTCTCTGTGTCTCTCTCTGTCCCTCTGTCTCTCTGTCTCTGTGTGTCTCTGTCTCTGTCTCTATCTCTGTCTCTCTGTTTATCTCTGTCTCTCTCTGTCTCTCTGTCTCTCTCTGTCCCTCTGTCTCTCTGTCTCTGTCTCTATCTCTCTCTGTCTCTCTGTTTCTGTCTCTGTCTCTGTCTCTGTCTGTCTCTGTCCCTCTGTCTCTCTGTCTCTGTCTCTGTTTCTCTCTGTGTCTCTCTCTGTCCCTCTGTCTCTGTCTCTGTCTCTGTTTCTCTCTGTGTCTCTCTCTGTCCCTCTGTCTCTGTCTCTGTCTCTGTCTCTCTCTCTGTCTCTCTCTGTCCCTCTGTCTCTCTGTCTCTGTCTCTGTTACTCTCTCTTTCTCTTGTTTCCTTGCAGCTTGAGGCTGTATACACTCTGCATTCTCCTGCGTTCTCTGCTTTTCTCCTGTGGGCTTTTCTTTTCTTGAACTCTCACATCATACACACCTGTGTGCATTCCTCTTTTAATCTCACACACACACTCTTCACACAAACCCCACACACACCTCACATATACCACATGCACTCTCTCATTCACATACACACTCTCCATAACACCTTGCATTCTCTCTTCACTCACTCTTCACATGATCTCATACTCTCTTGCCTTTTTCTTGCCCCAGTCTTTTATTGATACTCCAAAGGCAGGTTAAAAAAAAAAGACATTGTATAATCATTGCCAAATCAAATTCAAATGAATAACCACATCCCACAAAGAATTAAGAATTATGATTGTTCCCCCAAAATTTCAAGCTTTCTTATTCCCAGGCCTGAAGTCAAAATTATAATAATTGTAAACTTTCAAATTTCCACTTCTTGACACAAACCTAAAAGGATACAGTAACATGCATGTACCAGGATTTTAGTTTTTGAATCTTCATAAATATTGACCATAATGACAGGAGTCCACAATAATTATAAAAAATTTATGACTGTAGTCTCTTCTTTACTGGGATATATTTTGATTTACTATGTATTGATGCATCAAAAAGAAGGGATTTTGCATGTGCTTCAATACCTAAGGATATATTTTGATTTACTATGTATTGATGCATCAAAAAGAAGGGATTGTGCATGTGCTTCAATACCTAAACCAAATGCCATCCCCTGAACTTTTTGCAGCAGCCCACTGGACAGAGGTCTAGAGTTGTACAGTGATTCACTCCATTTACTTGTATCTGATCTTATTGTCTCCCTCAGATCTTATACAAGTTAACATTTTCACTACCACTTTCTTTCCAGTTGAAATATGATATTTCCTTCTGATACTTCATAATCTTATTCTGTCTTTCCATATCATGTACCTCCTATTATTATCAGGTGTACTTGACTTTTTTCTCTATCTGTATTCATTTAAAAGTGAAATCATGCTGTATGTATCGCTTGGAATCTCCTTAAAATTCACACAAAACATTTTATTAAATATTAGTACATTCATCTTTATATATAAATCAGGTTCACTGAACATATAAACCCTGATTCCTATTCTTTGATTGATTGACTTTTTATTTTTGGTTTTAAAGGGTATTAGAATGTGAAGGAATCAAGACTTGAAGGAAAAGGGACATAAATGAAGGGAGTTTTGAAAGACTATGTAGAAACTTGTTATTTCACAACACAACTTGAAAAAAATCTGAATGCATAGTGGAACACATTTCAAGTGAAAGATGAGAGAGGGTACTTCAGCTAAAGAACTGGGGGGGCAATAGGGTAGAGGAGGAGGTAGTATGAGGCTCAGCTAAAACTAAGTCTTATTAAAAAAGAACCTTGTGGAAAAAATTACTAGATAACAAATTTAAAAATATAACTTTGTACATACAGGGTTGATAGATGAATAGGTGGACATTATCATTTCCTGAATATATGAGCTTTCTTCATTTCTTTAAAGGAAAATTATAGAGAAATGCATGAGAAACTTGCCTATGAGTTACAAGGCCCAAAGGTCACCAAAAATTTAGACTATAGTCATTTACTTGATTCACCCCTCATAATTACATTTTAAGACTCAACACTAAAATGCTATATTCAAAGCATCTATGTCAAAGCAAGATGTCATCCCTGCTGATGACATTTCATCATACCAGAAGGATGCTTTGTTCACTAGTCAGGAAGAAAAGTTATCAATGTTTTTACCCAGGACTGACCTTTAGAAGAATTTAATCCAGCAGCATTTCTGCTCAGGAAAGGGATCACATCTAAATACCTTTCAGGTCTGTATGATCCTGCATGAAGGAAGATACATCCTGGATTACAGTAAAATCTTGTTGGAATAGTCAAATACAATGAAGGTACGGTTTATTTATAGAAGGAAGTAGCCGTATTTGAATACAACATCTAGTTGAGAGGCAGATAAAGTCAATAATCAGAGAAAGACTTGACAGAATAAGTCAGATCAGGGAGAGACAGTGAGACAGAAACAGAGACATGGAAAGACAGAGACATAGAAAGTAGAAAGACAGACAGAAAGAGACATACAGGAAGCAGAGTCAGAAAGAGAGAGATACAGAGAAAGGGGGAGGGAGAGAGAGAGATTGTATGTGTAAGGGTGTGTATGACAATTTTACAGAGACAGGGTACAGGAAGAACAAACTAGACACAGGTGAAGATAGAACAAGCCATGGTATGAGAATGAGCTAGAAGATTAGAATGTATTGCCAAAGTTAGTATGAGATCAAACAGAGTAATTCAGTCAGAAGCCTAGAATCCTAACTGAACTGATCCATTTGGAAGATTAGATAGTGCAGAGGTTAGAAGATTCCAGGCCTAGGCCTTGGGATAGTTAGAACAGACAAAGAAATGCTCTGTGTTTAACCCAAACCATGTGTTTGCACAGGTTGGGTATGGCTCTCAACTTAACCTATCATTGTGTAAATAAAAATGTACAATGGTCATTATATGCTGAAACATTGTCTTCCCAGAATGAAGTGCCCACTAATCCAATAATGACACAATGGTTATGGGGAACTAACTATTTTCTCATTGTATTTGAAGCCTCTACCACAGGGGGCTGGGGGATATGCCTGTTACTGTAATCCTGGTTAAAAGCCAAAGGCTTTTTAACATATGATAAGGCTATTTCACAGGATATGGCTATTACCTATGAAATCTTACAGAAGCTGTAGTTATCTGTACAAGAATTCATGAAATCAATAATCTAAGTTCTGGCATACATGGGCTAGATATTAAAGTGCTACTTCATACTATGGAGCTAATGGTGATGAATATTTGTTAGGGTCAGAGAGCATCATTCTTTACAGAGAATGTGGTTTCCATGTTCAGCTGAATGGCCCACACCAATGCACATATGGACATCACTAACTCGATTTAATAGGTTATTTAAAAAATAGGAAGAAAGCATTTGGAAGTAAATGTGGGAAAATTGAAGGTAAAAAAAAGGAGAGTAGGTATGATTACTTTTCATTTTATATATGCATTCAAATACCAAAAGTAAAGAATATTTACAAAAGCTGATAGGAATATTTACAAAGTACTACATTTAAAACATATACATTTTTGTGGCAATCGTGGTTTCTAACATATTCCCATAACCCCATCACTCCAGAGCCTGAAAGAGAAATATCTTAAGTTCAAGGGAAGATGAAGATGCAATAGCCAATTTTGTTTTCAAGAATAAAAATGAAAGAGTCAGGTAGTATAAAGAAGGATAGAAGAACAGAGAGGAAGAAGGGAGAGAGGGAGAGAAAGAAAGAGAGAGAGGATCCTTAAAGCCAAAACACTCACTAGGACATGCATTTTAATATTTGGTATAAAATATATAGAGTGTGGTTGCTGGGAGAAATAGAGGAAAATATGTTAAACTTTTTAAGCTGACAAATGATTGGCCAAATTACAAGTGTTGTTTTAAATGTTGATTTATATTCTCAGCAACAATTAATGATAATTGGGTGTGTGTACAGGGGGCTTTGTCTTCTCTATG
>NW_022196900.1:11827823-11854742 GCF_008632895.1 Mastomys coucha
GCCTCCACATCTGTGTCAGTCAGATACTGTCAGAGCCTCTCAGGAGATAGCTATATTTAGGCTGGCTTTTTCTCTATGACTTTTTATAGTGGCAATTAAATAGGTATTTAAGAAACAATGCTAAATCCACGATTTCACCATTTGTCTTATTGCTAACAACATGATTTCTTTAGAATATTATTAAGTTCTATTTATACATGTTTTGATATGTGTTAAAATAATTTGACCACAGTAGGAGTATTAAAAAATTAGTTGTATATTTGTCATTGGTCATCTAGATTTCCATAGGAATATAAAAAGTGCATTAGTCTAAAAAAAAGCATAAAAAGTATTTTCTATCTCTGATACTTAGGTTTTACCTTCATAACAGTATTATGAAGTATATATAGTATATATCTGTACATTATATATATATATATATGTGTGTGTGTATATATACATGTGTATATATATGTATGTGTATATATAATTTTTTTTCTTTCTTTACATGTCAAATGATATCTCCTTTTCAAATTTCCCCTCCGAAAAATAAAATAAAATAAAAAAACCTTGTTCCCTCCCTACTCCCCCTGCTCACCAACCCACCCTCTCCTGCTTCTTGGCCCTGGTATCCCTCTACATTGGGACATAGAACCTTCACAGGACCAAGGGCCTCTCCTCCCATTGACGACTGACTAGGCCAAGGTCTTAATAATAAAGATGCCATTGTTTTTCAATTGTGTTTTATATATATAAGATGTCTTGGGCTAAAAGTTAGAATGATTAGAAATGTCCTTTGTTTTCTTACAAAATATTTGAAAAATTGGTCTATAATGTATGGTCCATATTCATGTTTTTGACAATTTGTTTTGGATAAACTACAAGTTAGATTTCTTTTAGTAGAGTCGAATCCATGAACTTATGGAGAGTGTCAGGCAAAATTTGGACAGCTTTGTTCGGGAACCCACAGTAATTGCAGTCCCACAACTCCCCACCCCACTTTCTGTCACACTCTCTGCAATTATGGGTTTATGAGTCAAATCCTCTGGACACAGGGAACCTTTAAACAGTGCTATCCTTTCTTCATGGAATGTCTGAGTAAAATTCTTTATTAGATACAAACTCAGAACAAAATTTTGGGAGACATAAACATTCTACCATGAGCAAGTGATTATCTCTTCATTTTGCATATAACTAATCACTGTGCCTAACACTAACACAGAAGAGGTATGTAAGGGCAGTAAGTGGTATTTATCCCACATGTTATCCTCTTGTCTGGCTACATTCACTCCTCATTACAAATGAGAATATCTGATTCTCATAGAGGCCAACTATCGTAAGTTATGTTCTCGGGAGAAGAGCTACCACCTTTCTAGAGAGGACTCAAAACAAGCTCCTAGAAAGGCAATCTCTGCAGAGATTTTAGGAAGTAGCAGGCAGCCAATTGATGCTAAGAGATTAGAGCCTGGTGGCTGTAACATAATCCTTAACTATTCTTCTTCTAGTTTCTGCTTACATGAGATTTAAGAATTAAAAGATGTAGCAAATATTTTTAAAATTTAAAAAAAAAAACAGAACTCTTTGAAGAGCATTTTGTCTTCTAATTTGTTTTTGGTAATTTCATTTATGTGCACATGTACATAGCGGTTGGATACCTCTTTTACTGCTTAAATTAATATCTGCATTATCACTTTTCCCATTGACTAAATTCATTTACAGATTCCTTAGAAACAAGCCCTGTGAGTGATAGAGAAATAGAGTGGTTGAATATCATCTTCTAGCAAAAGTAATCTTTTTCCTTTTTTAATGTGTATCAGTGTTTTGTCTGTATGCATGTCTGTGTGAGGTTATCAGATGCTAGAGTTACAGAGAGTTGTGGGCTGCCTCATGGGAATCGAACCAGGTTCCTCTGGAAGGGCAGTCAGTATTCTTTCTAACTGCAAAGCCATCTCTCCAGACCTAAGCAAAAGTTATCTTTCAAAAACTACTTTCTTATCTATTTCTTTACATCTTTACACATTATTTTCACAGTTATAGTTTAACTGTTTTTATCCAATCACAGGAGAAAGTTAGACCAAAATTTAAAAGCTAGAGATAATTCCTGAATTTTAATGTTTTCTAAGGATGGAAAAAGGAATTTAATAAACCAACAGAAATTATGTTTGCTTCATCTGATAGTGTTTTACATTTTCTAAGCTTACCCATGGAATGATGGCTATGGCATAATTTTCCTAAAGGCCATTGTTATAGTAAAAAACTGATTCAAGGACTTTCTGAATTTAATATGAGTGGGTTTTTTTTTTTGTTTTTGTTTTTGTTTTTACCATCTGTTCCACTGTTACCTTTTGGATTTTAACTTTAGTCATCCGAGTTGGGGTTATGAGTCATGTAGAACAAAACAGAATAATTCTTCCAATTAAAGAATTTGCTTTTACTTATAATTTGAATGACACTAATATAATGAATATATTTGTTTATCTGCTTCAAGAAGTATAAAAAAGCAAGTCAGGAATGAAAAATGACAAACTACTTCTTTGCAAAGGAACTATAAATATATTCAAACAATTACCAATATCTAAAGCAAAATGACCATCTATTTTGATGATTAAAAATTCATAAAAATTCAAAATTAGCTCTTGACTGCTGCTTTTCAATTGTTTAATTGAATGTTTCAACTTGCAAATAATTATTAACTTAAATATGCATAATACATAAAATTTCAAATTAAGATTAATTTAATACTCATTTCTACATCTAAATATACAAAATACATATTAGTTGAAATAATATCTTATTCTATTAGCTGTTGTCATAGTTTCTGGCTTTTCTTGTAAATAACTGAAGAGAAACAACCATATCCATTTACCCAGAATGTTCACCATTCAGTGACAATGTTTGAAACTAAGCTTACTAGCCATGTCATGGTATATATTGAAACTTACAGAGTCTTAAATCTTAAGGATTAAATCTTATTGAATAAGAATTACTGCTAACTATTAGTGAGCAGATTCTCAGATTCAGGTAGAGTAAATATTACAGACATGAATTGCACTTTATTTCTAATTGAGAAATTTCCTTTGAACATATTTGTGCTACAATCTCTCACTTACCTATCTTCCAGAAAAGCTTTCTTGTATTTATCTTTCATCTGTATGTCAACAAATTCCTGATGCAAGCAGCTCATTAAATTCTGACAATACTTTGCACTTGGTTAGGAATCCTATTTATTTCCTAGAAGACAGGTAGGAAATTGGCTGTCCTCTTGGTGAAGGCTTCAGCTTTCACTGCACTTACTATCTGTGACAAAGAGTGTTCTTCAGTGTAGTTACTGTAACAGTGTAGTTACTACGTTTTGACAAACAGCACCCTTCAATGGCTCTTGTACCATTTGTTTTGCTCCCACATGAATATTATCCATCATGTATTCTCCAAATCTTTGTATCTACTTATTCTATCTACAAGGTAAAGAGGATACTTTTAAGTAAACAACATATTCTCCCTATATTCATTCAACATACATGCATGTAGCATAAATGAAAATACATGCTTTCAACAACTATATAATTTATTGTTCTTTTACTAGATTCAGTCACCTATGTTATGCTATTTTGAGCTTTCAGAGCAATCTGACTAGGGATGTATTCACGTGTCCTTTTTTTTGTCAGAGGACAATGATTTTCTTTTTAGTATTCTAACCCTGCATATTAATCATCCATGTACACAGTCCCCAAAACGGGACTTTTTTAAGACATATAATGTAGATGAATGTTCATCATTTTAAAGTTGTTCTCAGGATCCAACTACAAACATAGCACAAGGCTATTAGAGATCATTAGAAAGATTATTATGAACTCACAGTAGCTTTGTGGGCTCTTAGCTTGGATGTATAATTTCATAGGGAAGCACTTTCTTATTAATTCATAAGCAAGCTTCATGCATAAGCTTATACTGTGGTGTATAATAGATTTAATTTCATTTGATGTTTTAGAATGCAGATAATAATTGGAAGTAATAAACCCAATGTCTCCACACCAAAAATTAAGCATCAGATTTGTATATTTTACTATATTTTTTAAATGACAAATATAGTGTGTAAAAGATGCTTTTGTTTTGATTTTTATACTATGGTTTCAGTTTTCTTTGTAGTATTATTAATTATACAAATCATTGACCATAGTATTCCAAAGAATTTAGCTGCAGTCACTCTTTCCCTTAGTTAGAGTTCATGAAGGGACATGGAATCTGGTATCGTTTAGATAAACCAAAGAGCCTTAGCACAATCTAAAATTGATTAAAGTTTATTTGAGTATGTTGTAGAAATAAATAGGTCTACAAACCTCAACATGGTTTCTCAAAAGTCATAAAAGAAATCACAACATAAAATTAGTTTGTCAGAGGAGACACAATTACTTCTTAATATAAACCAGAAACTATTTTCTTTTTCAAGTTATCTAAATTAGATATGTGGATAAATATATTCAATTTAATCTATGGCTCTTTATCAAGATGATATTCACAGGTAACTCATTTGGTATCAGAATAAAATATAAGAAATGATGTTTTCTATTCATAGACAGTTCAGTCTACTTTGTTTAAAAAAGATTTTGCAAGAACCTTTTTAGGTTCATAAATTAATTACAACATATGAACTCATCTCTCTCCATCTTTACTTGCTTCCATCTTCTTTTCTCAAAGTGACCCTCATGATTTATAGAAATTACTATTATCTTCCTCTTCATCACATTTCCTGTCACCACCTGGGTCAAATATATTAAATACTCCACTTCATGCTCCTATAAATTCTTATAGATCACCAATTGGTATCTGATTCCCCAAATTTCTAACATTTGAGAACATCATGATGATCTACAACACCAATTCACTGCCAAAGTGCTGTGGTTCTTTCTACCCATAAAACTACAAGTTGTTGTTGTTGTTGTTGTTGTTGTTGTTGTTGTTGTTGTTCTCCTTCTTCTTCTTCTTCTTCTTCTTCTTCTTCTTCTTCTTCTTCTTCTTCTTCTTCTTCTTCTTCTTCTTCTTCTTCTTCCTACCTGTCTCTCTCTCTCTCTCTCTCTCTCTCTCTCTCTGTCAAAAACAAACAAATAACACCCTCAAATAAAAGTCCAGGCTAACACCCACAAAAACAAACAAAATGAAAATGAGTAGGACTCAAAATATACCAACAAAAAATGTCCTGGTCTTACTGAATGTTGGCATGTAGAAGAATGCAAATAGATCACATATATCACTATGCACTAAACACCTGTACTAGTGGATAAAAGATTACAACATAAAACCAGATACATTGAACGTAATAAAAGAGAAAGCAAGTATTATCCATGAACTCATGGGCACAGGAGACAATTTTCTGAAAAGAATACCAATGGTGCTGGCATTAAAGTTGACAAAAAATAGGACCTCATGAAACTGAAAAGCTTTTGTAAGTCTAATGACACTGTCAATAGGACAAAATGTCAATCTATAGAATAGGAAAATTTCTTCACTCTGTCATCTGACAGAGGACTAATTTCCAAAATATATGACAAACTCAAGAAACTAGACATCAACAAACCAGATAAAACAGTTTAAAAATGGGGTAGTTATCCAAATAGAGAATTCTCAACAGGAGAAATCTCAAATGACTGACAAACCCTTAAAGAAATGTTTAACAGCCTTATCTACCAGACAAATGCATATCAATACTACTCTGAGGTCATATCTTATATTTGTCAGAAGGCTAAGGTCAAAAACTCAAGTGACAGCTTATACTGGTGAGAATGTGGAGCAAGGGGAACACTCCTCTATTGATAGTAGGAGTGCAAAATTTTACAGCAACAGTGGAAATCAATATAGCAGTTTCTCAGAAAATTGGGAATAAATCTACCTTAAGACACAGCTATTCCATTCCTGGGCATATACTCAAAGGGTGCACTATCCTATCACAAGAACATTTGCTCAGTAGCTATTTGTATTAGTCAGAAACTGGAAACAAACTAGGTTTTCTTCGACCAATGAATAGTTAAAGCCACATGGTACATATCCACAATGGACTATTACTCAGCTATTAAAATAATGGCAATGTAAAACTTGTAGACAAATGGTTGGAACTAGAAAATATCTTACTGAGTGAGGTAAGCCAGACTCAGAAGATAAATAGGGTATGCAATCACTTAAAAGTTGATGTTATCTGTAAAATAAAAGATAATCATACTACAACCAACAGACCCAGAGAGACTACGTAACAAGGAGATCTCATGGATGTGGGGGTGGGGCACATGAATTTTCTTACAAAGGGAAAAAAGAAGAAGAAATACCACAGCTGTATTTGGGGTCCTTGATGGTGGGAACAGAAGAGATCAAGTGGAGGGAGGATGGAGTGAGGGAGTACTGGGAGAGTGACTTGAATTTTAGTGCATTTCAGGGCAAGATAGTAATCTAGTGAATAAAAACTCCCAGGGATCTATTAGGTTGATCCTCAGCAAGACCTCTAGCAATGGGGATATGGAGCCTAGACCAATCAAGAGTCCTGGAACCATGCAAGACTTCAAGTGGAGGGATCAGGACAACAACCCAATCACAAATCTTTCAACCTACTATTTGTCCTGCCTAGAAGATACACTGTTATAAATGTGGCACAGAACTTGTGGACATAGTCAACCATTGCCTAGCTTAAAACCCTTGTCACTAGAGGAAGACTACCCCTGTCACTGCCAGGAAGGACAGGAACTATACGTTGGACAGATCATCAACCTTCTATAGGACCAACACTACAGGCATTAAAAAGAGAAAAGCAAACAACCAAACCAAACCAAACAAACAACAAAAACAGTCAGTGAAATGATTTCTACTGATACTCTGCAATACTCATAGACTGGGTGCCTAGCATAATTATCATCAGAGAGGCTTCATTCAGCAAATGATAGAAACAGATGCAGAAAACCAAAATCAAACATTAAGAAAAGCTCACCTAATCTTGCAGAACAGGGTAGGAATGATTGTAGGAGCCAGAGGGGTCGAGGGCACCACAAGAAAACTAGAAGGGTCAAATAACCTGGGGTCATAGGGCCTCCAAGAAACTTAACCAACAACCAGGGAGCCTAGCCTCCATTGGTCTGTTTTAGACCCTCTGTATATTGTGTAGTTTGGTGTTCTTGAAAACACCAAACAGTGGGAACAGGGTCTATCAATGCTTTTTGCCTGTTTGGGATCTCTTTCTTCCTATTAAGTTTCCTTGTCAAGCCTCGATTTAGGGTTTGTGCGTAATATTAATGCAACTTGTTATAGCATATTTGGTTGATAACTCTGGGAGGTCTGTTCTTTTCTGAAGGGCAATGGAGGAGGAGTGGATATGGGAGAGATGGGAGGTGGGAGGGAGGGACTGATGGAAAGAAGGGATGTAAAATTGTGGTCAGAATGTTAGATGTGAGAGAAAAATAAATAAAATGAGGAATATGAGAGAATCTAGAGAAACATAATGACCAAAAAGATATCACAGAAAGACAAATAAGCTTCTGCATTTAGGAATAAGACTTCTAGGAACAACAACAACAGCATAAATGTTCAATGACCCAATAGTGGCTTTGGAATAGAGAACAATGAAATAACAGGATTCCACACTGAATGTGGCAGTTGAATGACTCATCTAATTGTATAGTCTAGCTTCCCTCAGTAATAATTCCTTCCTTTTTGCCTTTTTGCTTGGAGCAACACTAAGTATTCTGGTCATCTTTTTATTTTCCATTCAAATGAGATAGATTATAAGCTTACTCACTTGTAAATTGTTAAATATTGTCAAGAACATTATTTCATTTTGTTTTTCATGTCAAACAAGGAGAGAGTATGACTTCCATTTTATTTGATAGACAAATACTTTAATGCTTAAAGAAATTAAATCATGTACAAAATATATGACCAGAATTTGCTAGCCATATGTTACATTGTACTAAATATTCATTGTGTATTTTAATACTTGATTACATAAGCATTTTGCTCTTTAATATATATTCTAAACACTGAACATTATAATAAAGCAGGACAGATTTGTTTTTTAGCTAAAACTATTAAAAATAATTTAGAATATTCAAAATAAAAGTGGATTTATTTTTTCTTTTTATTGAAAAAATTTTAATGTAATATATCCTTATTACCTTTTTATCTTTTCTCTTTTTATGCTTATTACCTTATTATCTTTCCTCCTTCTACTCCTCCCAGGTCCTCTGCAACCCACTCACATACAGATGTACCTCCTTTATATATCTCATTAGAAACCAAGTAGTCTTCTAATTCAGAAATGAAGAACAAAGAGAAGAAAAAGAGCCCAAGAAAAGGCACAAGAAGTACCCATTCATTCTTATACTGTGAAATCTCATAAAAAAAACACCACATATATACAAAAGAAAGGGTATCTATTATATATACCTTCATATATATATATATATATATATATATATATATATATATGAAGAGTAAAAAATGAGAAATACTGAATGTAAAAATTGAAGGATAAAATTTTTAAAAAGAGAAAAATGTTTTTTTAAGTGGGCATTATATTTTCACAAATTAAAGAAATATATAATATAAAAGTACTTGTATCATATTGCAAACTTGCTCAGGTTTAACTGAACACTCTAGGCCAGCTAGCTCAGGAGTCTGTTTTCCTCTTGCCTTGTTATTTTTAGTACTGGCACTACAGACCTGTACCACTGACCTGGCTGTGCTATCCCATTAATATATAATTTTCCTATTTAATAAATAAATGTAATAAGAGAACTGAAAAACAGTTTTACATTCTAGCAATTTTAACTTACAAATAAGAACATAGAAGTTCCAAGTTTCCTACCTTGTTTTCTAGCCTCTGTGGATCTGGACATCAGACTAGTACAAAACAGATTAGTGCAACTAATCTCTGATCTCATCTGAGAGGTTTCTCTGTGAAGTGTATGGTGGTTTGGAGCATGTAGATTTTGCTACTCCACTTTTTACTACGACTGGACCATACTACCAGCTCCTACCCTTATTTCCTTGGATCCAAGGATAAACAACAACAACAACAACAAAACACACACACACACATACACACACACACACACACCTACACACACCCTAACTCAATGACTGGGCACTCTTTTTCTTTTTATGGTTGTTTATTTATTTTTCTTTTATTGGATATTTTATTTACATTTCAAATGTTATCCCTTTATCATGTCTCCCCTCCGGAACCTCTACCTAATCCTCCCTCCCCCTGCTTCTATGGGGATGTTCCCCTATCCACCTACCCATTCCGGCCTCACTGCCCTGACATTCCCCTACATTGGAGCATTGAGCCTTCATAGGAACAAGGGACTCTTCTTTTCTCATTGATGCCTAACAAGGCTACATATGGGGCTGGAGCCATGGATCCTTCCATGTGTATTCTTTGGCTGGTGTTTTAGTCCCTGGGAGCACTGCCAGGGGTGGGCTGAGGTCCGATTGTTTGATATTGTTCTTCCTATGGGGTTGCAAACCCCTTCAGCTCCTTCAGGTCCTTTCTCTAACTCCTCCATTGGGGATCCTGTCCACTATATTTTAAAGGCTCTGGCAGATCCTCTCAGGAGACAGCTACATCAGGCTCCTATGAGCAAGAATGTTTTGGCATTCACAATAGTGTCTGGTTTTGGTGACTGTATATGGGATGGATCCCCAGATGGGCATCCCTGGATGGTCTTTCCTTCAGACTCTGCATTCCTTCCCATATTTTGATTCTCCTTTTAAGAAGGACTGAAACATCCACACTTTGGTCTTCAATCTTCTTGAGCTCCATGTGGTCTGTGAATTGTATCTTCGGTATTTGGAGCTTTTTGGCTAATATCCACTTATCAGTGAGTGCATAGCATGTGTGGTTTTTGTTATTGGGTTACCTCACTCAGGATGATATTTTCTAGCTTCATCTGTTTTCCTAAGAGTTTCATGAAGTCATTGCTTTTAATTGCTGAGTAGCACTCCATTGTGTAAATGTATCACATTTTCTGTATCCATTCTGCTGAAGGACATCTTGGTTGTTTTGAGCCTCTGGCTGTTATAAATAAGGTTGCTATGAACATAGTTGAACATGTGTCTTTATTACATGTTGGAGCATCTTCTGGGTATATGCCCAGGAGTGGTTTAGCTAGATCCTCAAGTAGTACTATGTCTAATTTTTAAGGAAATGCCAGTCTGATTTCCAAAGTGGTTGTACCAGCTTGCAATCCCACCAGCCATGGAGAACTGTTCTTTCTCCACATCCTTGCCAGCATCTGCTGTTACTTAAGTTTTTTATCTTAGCCATTCTGACTGGTATGAGGTAGATTCTCATTGTTGTCTTGATTTGCATTTCCCTGATGACTAAGGATGTTGAACATTAGTAGATAAAACCCAATGAGAGGAAGGTAGGCCACTGAGCTAATATCCTAGAAAAGAATATTGATTTTTTTCTGTTTCTTATTTTTCTCTTCTACTCCCCATGGATCACATATTATCTTTCATTCTGTGCTATTTTCCATCAAGTCATGTCTAGACACAATCCCAGAAACATCAGAACCAAACATCCCTGGAGTGAGAATTTCAAATCATCAACCAAAATAACCTTTTCCTCCTTTAACACAGTTATCCCTAGGGATATCTCTAGTATTTCATCACAGGCATGGAAATTTAAGTAACAGAGTTCAGATAGTTTTTAAAATAATCAGGAACTCAAAATGGATTTATAGATTATTTTTATACTTTTGCTTTCATAATTATGAATTAACTGGTGATGTTTGGATAATGGCTCAATGCACAAACTTTAAGAATTGAATTTGCATCCACAGCATACAACAGAAATGTTGGGTTTAGCTGAACACTACACTAGGGTTATACATGAAATTTGCTGAAGATTGAAAGCCAGTGAATAATGACTAGTTATGGGCTAAGGGATAATGGTAGAATAAAGTAATGTGTAAGTGAAACAAGAGGATAACACAAACACACATAAATGCATGCACACACAAACACAAACACAGAGAAAGAGAGTGACAGAGACAGAGATACAGAGTCAAAGAGACAGAGAAAAAGACAGAAAAGAGGAGCAAAGAGACAGACGGATAGAAAGAGAGATACACAGAGAGAATGGATGACCAATGTACCTAGGAGGGGAGGAGATGGGATGTACTTATGACCCCAGAACTTGTTTGATCTAACTAGAAATATATTAAAGGGATGCAAACAAACAAAGGATTTTATTTACCCAAATATTTGTCAACTTGAATGTTCTAATAAATCACGACTAATCTAGAAAACAGGAATAAAACTAAGAAAATCTTTAGAATATTAAAATTTCATAAGTAAATTATATGTTATCTCAAAGAACATCTTTAGTAAGTATAAAATATAAAAGATCATACTTACAATTTTAAAAACTGAAGCATGAAAGTAAGGGATCTGGATGTCAGTGCAGGAATGAATTGAAAGATGTCTCATGTCATTTTGCATGACCTATGGGATGATGGTAGAATCCTGTTTGTTATATCACTGCTGGAAAACATGGCATAAATACAAGCAAATGAATCATCATGCAAACATAAATGAAGAAACAATTTGTAAATGTACTAATGTGATTTCTGCAAATTAAAAAATTAAATTAGAGTGATTTAAAGTGAAAATAAAAAGCCATAGCATCTAAATCATACAGGTAATTTTTAAATTAGATATTAATGAGTCTTTGTATGTTATTGTTGGATCATATATGTATTCTATCTATATTTCTCTTTCCTTTTTCCTAAGTTTCTTTGTCCAGTGTTCAAAGAACACTATGGTTTTTCCAGAAGATAAGTCATTAAATAGTCAACAATTTATCTTGAAATTGTTCAAGAACAATTCTTTGTTCAAAAATATTCTTTGTGCAAGATTTATAAAATTTCCATAGGTATATGGCTTTTATTTTTTAACATAAAAATATTTAAGAAAATAAAATGATATTGTAGGACATAGCTTAATAGTAGAGCACTTATGGAATATGAACGCAGCCCTTGATGTGACCCTCTAAACTGCAAAAACAATTTGACATAGAGTTAAATATATTTTAATATTTAGAGAAATTTTAGTCAAAGTTTAACATTAAATATCACTAGTTTAATGCATGTTGTTGAGACAATTTAATGACCATTGTATTTCTAAATACATCAATCTATACCATGCTTATATATTTAAATTAATTAGATAGCCAATGAGTGTCTCTAATTAATATTTATTAATTTCTGTTCAACAGCTATTTTGTCAAATACCTCACTCATTTGCAATTAATTTAGACCAGGTACTTAATATATATGCATTCAATTTGTTTTCAGAAGAAAAAAAACCACACTGATTGATTAAAATTATTACAAGAAAGAAATGTAATTTCAGATTTTTTATTATAAATATGATAAAACTAATTACTTCCTTCAATCTGGAGTTTTGTGCCTCTTCTTTAGGCAACTCAAAATCAATTATGAAAAAGAGTAATACATCAAGAAAATGTTACATATTTAGAATTAATTTTTTTTCAGTGATTCTGACCTGAATTTAAAAGAAGAAAAGGGTTTAATGAAACTGGAAAGTCTGAAGAAGAGTTTCTTCCCTTCTGTCTCTACCATACTCCAATAACATAAATGGATCTTCGTCATGTTTTCTTCTCATGGTTTGTTAAAACTATTGCCTTCTGCTCCTTTTTATTTCCATAGGAGTATCATTAATTAACCTTTAAGAGACTTAAATATAAAGACAGGAAAATGAAGGGAAAGAAATGTTCCAAAGTTAGAGGAATGTTCAGATTGTAAGCCTCCAGAATGGGACGGTCCAATCCTTAGAAAGGGACAAGTATGTTATACTGAAGGTTTGGAAATGCATTTTGTTCCTGAGCTTATCTCCCTGCCTGTGCTCTTTTACACATTACAGAAAAATGTACTTCCTTTTTGCTGTCTCTGAAACTTTAATAACTTTCTGTTTTGTGTCATAGTCTGCTTTTAATTGCTCCAGTAACTTCAGCAACAGGGGTATAGTTGAAATGATACTGCTCTGTGGGAACCATTAAAAACATAGAAAACATCATGAATCTTAAAGTGGAAAGAGCTTGTCAACACCATAAAGTAATGACAGAAAAACTTCATGACAGGAATCTGAAAATAAGCATTTAGCCACAGAGACACTGAGCCCCAAGGGACTTGATGAGCAAATAATAATTCTCCAGAGATTCTCAGGTATGCTCTATATATGAGATCCTAAGAAAATGTTGCATGATTTACTGTACGAACTGTTCGCTACAACAATGATTGTGAGTCCAGACTTCATAACCTTATGAAAATGAAAAAAAAAATACTGCATAAACCACTATGAGAAGAGAAAGAAGTTGTACACATATGTTAAAATAATTGCATCTAATGTGCTGCAGGTGATGCTCACTTTGTCTGGATTGCCTTGTTTTTTGAGTTGGGGTTTGGCTACATAACTGTGATGGTCTTTAAAGATTCCTGTATCACGGGGTGGTGAGATTGGGGCGAGGGGGCGTGAGAGTGATAGTAGAAGGAGAGGGCATCTATGATCAGGATATACAATGAATAAATAAATAATTTAAAAGTAAGATTCTGTCTCATCCTCCACAGCACTGAAATTATGTCAGACAAGTCATAGGCAACTATTTCTAACCCAATAGTAACTTCAGAGACTATGTCATACTCTGAAACGTGCTGTTCCATACACCGTTTTGACCAAGGGAATGTCATCATGGGCACTTACTTACATCAAGAGTCAAAGGAGCTAATCTGAATGTTTTTCTAGCATGTCAAGTGGCAGTTCTCTTCCATCACTGCCTAATCTAAGAGATAACTAAAGACTTGTTGCTCTGAAGACCTGAGGTTATTGTTAATTACATTGCATTCCTCCCATATATCGAATAAATGTGTAAAAGAAACACCATGAAACATAGTCATTTTCCTTATGAAACTTAAAGAAAATTGTCCATTGTAGTACACTCCTTAAATTGCTGTAAATATTTGTGTACCATTTTGAGATCATTTTGTTGTAAGGAAAATCATGATGCAATGAACCCACACAATCAAAGACTAAAAACTTGTTTACTATAAAAAGAGTAACTCAGGTTCTTTCCTATGGCTTATGACACAAGGTTTCTTTCTGGAATTTTTTCACAGCAGTCTCTAGTTGCGTGGCTCCCATCTGTCATTGACTGTAATAAAGCAGATCCAATTCACAGTGTAGATTAGCTGTAGTGAGTCAAAATTATTAGTAGTTCTATTGATCCCCAGCCTTCCTTTTCGAAAATGACAATGCTGCTACAAGTGAACATGGATGACAGTGAAAAATCATAAGTCAGAGTCCAAGCTCTCTGATTACAGTCGGTGTTGACAAGGCGGATGGATACAAAGGGGATATATTGATTTTGTTCCCTAATTGCTTCTTGAACAATCCGATGATGAAAATCATAGCCAATGCAACACATCATGCCCAGACCTGTAGCACTGAAACAATCGTTACTGTCAATGTGGCACTGTACAGAACAGTAATACCATAGGAGTCTCCCCACAGCTCTACATCTGCAGCAGCTGTGGAAGGCTGTGTGAAGATAATCTCTATCAGCTTTTCAACTATGCCATAGAAACTGGTGGAAAGCATGCACATCTTGCATGTTTATTTTTGCCAAAAGTATAGTACATTTCAAATACAGGGGAAAATCATCCCTAGGTTATATAAAATGTTGGACATATTTATTCAGAATAGTCAATGTTATTTCTATTTCAGTTGTGTTATTTGTTAAAAAGGGACTCTCTGTCATATCAAATGGAAACTTTTTCTTCAGTTATTTAACATTCCCTGTATGTGACTGGCTGAAAGGCCACAATCACCAGGGTTTGTTCTATAATTTGAAATGTACTTATTCAAAGAAATGCTTTTCATTTCTAAAATTTAGGAATGTTCTTTAAGCAATAGATAATAATCTCATTTAAAAATCAGAGAAGATATTAAAACACAAAATATTAAAATGTTTTTATGCAATCAGAGATGACCTTTTGAAATTAACTTTGGGTTTTGGAATACATGATTTCATGTGATTTTAATTGTTTGTGTGTGTTTGTGTATTGTTTAGGACCAAAAAAAAAGCCACTACTGTAATAAATACTTATTGAATATATAAGAACATGCAAACCCTCTCCATAGTGATAGATTTATAAACATTAATAAGTAAGCCTGTTCTCAATGATATAAAATTTCTACTATAACTAGATGAATAAGCTATTGCCAACCGTGATGGATTTTAGCTTTCCTTGAAAATTCAGTACAAAATACATCACATGGAATTTGAATAACATGACAAACTATATAGGATTCCTGAAAAAGTATTATTTCCAATAGATAGTAGAAGAAAAGAAGCAGCAAATATGTCTCTCACACGAAATCTTTTAAGAATTAGTGTAGTAAAAAATATAATATGGTCTTGTTTATACTCATATAGATGGCTATCTCTAAATGTTTGATTACATGCAATTTGTTTAAATAGACTATATTACTGGCTCCTTGATTAAAAGTGCCATGATCTCTGTTCTATATTTAGTATGTTAAGTATACTGGTAAGAAATGCAAGAAGACAGAGAAAGATAGGCAGTAATATACCATGTGCCAAATTTAAATTAATGGGAAAAGAAATGGCTGGCAAAGTGGTTTTAGATTGTTTCTTTAGAAGGTTTTGAGGTGTTGGGCAGTATATTCATGCAACATGTTCTCAGAATGCCCAATGTGGCCATTGAAAATGAAAGGACTCCCTGTGTGGTTTCCTCAGATCGCTCATCTTCAGAGGATTTCTAAAGACATTCATGCATGTGTTGCTCCATCTACAGCATATGCCTACTTAGATTTTCTTTGGTCTTGATGCCATTTAGGCCTGATCAAACTATTCCAATAGGATCATTGTGTCCAGGATCACATTAACAGCTGAACCACTGCTGTGTCTTCAGAACAGTCTACTCATTTGAATACAACCTTCTGTAAACACATTTCAAATACTGAATGTGTTCATATCACTTATGTGTCTCATATAGGTTTATTTCGTTCAGAGTCTTTGAAGCAGCATATCATCAATACAATGATATAACTTCATCATAATGCCTTCCTTTTCTGTGATATTCTCTCCACTGAAGAATTTCATGTCAATCCTGACAAGTATTTGTTAAAGATTTTCCACTGTGTTTCTCCCTCAGCCTTATTAACCAAGATTGTCTCATGACTTCCTCTTTCAAATGGTTCAAGACAGTAATCAAACAGCATTTTGATAAAATATATTTACATCATTGGCTTTTATTTTGTTTCAAGCACATAAGCAGAATTTAGTGGTGAATTTCTTTTGTCAGTTTACTTTGTGATTTCAAATGAAAAATAAAACCAATAGTTGAAATATAGTAGAAAAACAGTCAACATTCAAACACAGATTTGGAAAAGTTCATCACCCCCCTCTACTGACTGAAGACTTCTGGATAGTTGATGACCACTGAAGGAAGGAGAATCAATTTTCTTTAAGAGTGTTGCCACTGATTGTTCAACTCCATGCCAGTGGATGACCACACACCTAGATTATAAGTGAATAACACAAATAAGATGTGGGGTGTTATTAACTAAAAATGGGGGAAGATGAATGCTGGAGAGATGGCTTAGTAATTGAAGGTACTTTCTCCTTTTTGAGGACTCAAGCTTGATTCCTAGCACCTGTATCAGTTTACCAAATTCACCTGGAACTTCAACCCCACAGGGTACTTCCTACCCTTTTGGCTTCTGAAAGCAACGATAGACAGTGTCACTTCCACATACCCACACACAGAAGCAAAAATATACACATAGTAGAAGATTTTAAAAAAGGCCTTAAAAAACAAAATTGAAAATGGATATGAAGTTGGGGTATAAGGATGTGTGATGAACATGAGTCGAGTTAAGAAGTAGAGTTGGTAGTAAATAGTGTTTGAATATATTTTATGACATTCTCAGAAATTTAGTAAAAATATTTGGAGAAGAAAAATCACTTTTATGGGTAAATACATGGAGTTGTAAAAAGTTTAGGAGTGAAGTAATCAAGACCTATAGAAACTCATCTCATATATGATCTCCCATCTTTGGATATTACCTTAAACCTTCAGGTCTGTGTATTTAATTTGAAATACCCACAGATGCCAAGAACTTACTAAGGGGCCATGAAAAAAGATATTCAGAGGAGAGGGGATATAATGCACTTTTACAGGGTTAAAAGAGAATAATGGATCAAAAGGAGTTAAATTTGACTCACAGGAATATAATAGAGGTTAGAGTATGGAGATGGATATATAACACTAAAGACCTTTTGAAAAAGACATAGAAATATACTACTGTTGAAGCTTTATAAATTTTTATATAAATAAATATGAGTAGAGTTAAAATGTATTTACCCTATAACATTATAAAGGAAAAATGTTAGATGCTAAGGGCTAGCAAATAGCAAGCATGGTACTGGGAATTGGTTATTTCTTTTGGAGTTATTGTATACTGAGGTCTGATAGATGCCAAATCATTACCTACTATTGCAACTGTTCTTTATCATTCTCCCTCTTCTCACAATTTAAGGGCTAGAACTTATATCATGTATTGAGTAATAGATCATGACTAAGTCAAATTTGTATGGTCCTGGACGCTCTATCCCTACTGGCTAGGATTATAATCATGAGTTATACCCAACTGCGAACTCTGAACTACAACAAGTGAGCTTGGGAGTCAAGATCACTGGTGTGTAGTCCAGAGAATATCCACCTAATCTTTTATTCTATTTAAATCCTATTCTGGAAGATGAAACACAACAGCCCCTCTCTCTCCCTCTCTCTCTTTCTTTCTCTGCCTCTCTCTCTGTCTATCTCTCTGTCTCTCATATGTGTGTGCATGTTTGTGTGCATCACCACTTGCCAAAGTTTATACAGTGGAAGATACTAGATTATAGCTGGTAATCAAGAGTCTATGATCCATAACTACATTTTTTCCTCTTAAAATCCTGAGAATGCAAGAAACAGCAGTACATAAAACTACAAAAATACTCACCCTATAACTATATTTTGTTAATAATCAACGAACAAGATATATGAATAAAGAACTAGATTCTAAAATTTAATATATTGAATATTATTAGGACAGTATATACATAATACATACACATACATGCACATGATATACATATATGTATGCATATATATGTGTATACCTATATCCATAAACCATACACATACAAATAGCCATACCCATTATACCATACACATGCACATACAAACACCTATCTCTATCTATCTATATATAAATATTAGCGGATTCCAAAGCTCATGGATCTTTCTGAAAAAGAGGGAGGGAAGAATATAATAGCCAGAGATGGTATAAGAATATAGGAAGACATATTTTGGACTCAGCAGGTCAGGATCACATATGAACTCACAGTATTAGTAACAATATGTTCAAAACTTGCACAGATCCAAGGCAAAAATGATATTTAATATTAATATTACTATTACATCCACAGTTCATATTTCAATTTTAGAAAACATTGTAAGAATATTCATTATATTATATTAAGCCTTTCAGAATATAATTCTTTATTATAAATTCTGTTATCTTGTTCATTGATTCTTTATTAACAAAATATTTAACTTGGGTGAGTCTTTTTCCAGTTTCACATAGTATTTTTTGCAGTCTCAGGAGTTTGAAAAGAAAAACAGTATAGAGTTATAAATCAAACACTCTTGCTTCCTAGCTTTAATCTGCCACTTTAAACTCTGGAATCTTTGGCAAGTGACATAAATTCCCTTAGCCTCAATTTCCTCATATGCAAAAGGAAGAAAGATAGCAGGCTATAGAAAGAGAAACATGGATAGGAACTCAGCCAGAAAACCCTCAACCTACAATATCTTCTGCCTTGATAATAAATTGAGGAAATTGCCCCAACCCGCGGGGCATTCAGCAGGGACCTAGGGCAGGGGAGACACTGAGAGGGACAAGAGACACGATGAGAGCAAGACAGTTGTCTGATCAAGCTCTCAAAGGGATGACAATATAAGCACAAGCAGGAGAAAGCTACAAGGAAGGGGGAAAGAGCCCGGGGGCTTTCCAAAAACCAGGTGGCAATCTTCAGTTTCTGTAGCCACCAGTCACAGTATCCTCCACACCCACAAATATTCTTACTGTTAGACTACACATGTTCTCTCAGGGCTGTATGTGTAAGCTAGTAATTTTCCACAAGACCATGGTTAAGGCCATGGCTCCCGGCAGGAAATGGTGATACAGAATATGTAGAAGTGGCCAACAAATGTCTGATTTAAATTTTGGCCCATACCTTGAGCAGAAGCTCAGACCCTAGACTGCCTGGATGGCCAGAAGCCAGTGCCAGGAGAGCCCAGAGACCTAGGGTAGAACCCAACACAATTGTACTCCTCCCAAAAAGGAATAATGAAATAAAAGAAAAAAGAAGGAAGAAAAGAAAGAAAGAGAGAGAGAGAGAGAGAGAGAGAGAGAGAGAGAGAGAGAGAGAGAGAAGGAAAAAAGAAAGAAAGAAGGGAGGGAAGAGAAATGATTCCTAAACTAATGCTATTTTCCTGTGCTTATAACTCAGTGCTTTCTCCAGTCTTCTTCGGAAAGACTTCCTCTGGCTGTGGATGGGAACAGGGGCAGAGATTCACTGCCAGGTATGCAAAAAGAAAGTCCTAATTTGGTGTCTCTTTGAGGTCTCTCCCCTCAGAGTTTGGAAAAGCTTATAGAAAAAGAAATATTATAAAAGTCCAAGTGGATAGAGAATACCAGGTGACCATTTTCCACTAAATTTACTAAATAGAGCTCATATGGGCCATAGGGACTGAAGCAGCAAAACAGGACCTCCAACAGTCAAAATCAGGTCTATTGGGTAAGTATCACGGCCATTAACTTGATGTTTTTGTGAGAGTCCTAAAAGAGTAATTCCATTTCAGCTTTTACCTCCTCTTTGGAATCTTTTCCTACTATTGGTTTGCCTTGCCTGACCACACTGTAAGGGTGTTTGCCTTGTCTTATAGTATCATATTTAGTTGTATTTGTTTGTTTTCTATTGGAGGCCAGCTTTTTTCAGCAATGGAGGGTGAGCCAGTGAGTTGAGAGTGACCTGGGAGTAGGAGAAGGAGAAAGTTCTCAGGATATATTGTATGAGAGAAAAAGAATCTATTTTTAACACACACACACACACACACACACACACACACACACACACACACGTACAATTAACATATATTGTTATAAAATTAAAAATAATGACACTTTTGTTTCAACTTTTTATGGCAAATTTTGGAAATTTTACAGGAAAAACAGTATGCTTATACCTTTAAAATGTAGCTATATCTATTAAGTCTAAATAAAATGGTTGGCCCCTGAATAAATATGATGTCAACAGATATGCTAACAGGAAAGGAAGTAATCTCACTGGATAGCAGCCTTAGATTAAGAACTATAAGGAGCAAGGGAATGTTGGGAGTAAGAGAATTGCAATCTTCTCTGGGGAAAATGACTCCAATTGTTATCCAAGACCATGTGGTCATCCCTGAAATCAATGTTATACATAAAAGTAACATTATATAGACTGAGTAGTATCTATTTCTATATCTCATATATATGTTCCAAAAGTCATTAATTGTAGAGAAGAGTATACTAGTAAATGTAAGGGATTGGAGGGAGAGAATAAATAATAGGAAGTGATACAACCATATTTTACTTTTCAAAAAATTTCTAATATTCTTCTCTGATACACATGAGCCTTCCCATGTAATTAAAAATAGAGAAATGGTCATGTGTGCAATTTATTGAAGAATACTTACAAGAAAATAGTAATAATGAGATGTGTTATCATATATATGCAATTAATATGTAAAAATCTTTAAAAATGGTGCCTCAGTGTCTAATTACTCTACAAATATAACATTCATAGGAAGCCTTTCTAGGCTACTAACTGATCAGATCTTAGGCTAATGTCCTGAATGACCTCATTAATCAGACTGAAAGTTTTACCCCATGAGGCTAATGACATTTGTAACTTCACAGATAGAAAACTTTTTAACAGAAACAAATGCCAGAGGGTACTTTCTGAGAAAAAGTAATGCTTGAAAATAAGGTGCTGGATTTCTCTATTTGTAGAAGGCCCCCTACAGCCTGATTAATGGGGTCGTGTGCTCCTAGACCTATGCTGATTCTTTCCTTTTAATCTTGTACACTCTGGTACATAGTAATTGAAACAATAGTTCTCATTTGTGTTCTTATACTGCCTGGCTGAAATAGATGGATGCCTTTGTAACTGACATGATAGGGAAGGAGTACTTGCAATATCATGTTGAAGCTATTGTGCAAAAATTAATACTTTTCCACAAATGGATATTCTTCCACTTGGATTTATTTTTTAAAAATACAAGATCAGGCGACTCCTCATGTATGAATTTTATTATGTAGCTGTTAAATGTATTCATGATTTTATAATATTCAACATCAACAAAACGATAAAGTTTGTATAATACAATTTACTTAAAGTTTTGTTTCCTTTTTTTTTCTTTTTCTTTTCTTTTTTTTTGAGACAGGTTCTTATTAAGTTACCTTCACTGGACTGGACATCCTGATATAAAACAGGCTAAACTGAGATAGAGAGATCTCCCTGCCTCTGTTTCCTATGTGTGGTGATTAAAGATATATGCCCCAAAGTCTGGTTTAGGTACAATTTTTAAAAATTAGAGAATTTTGTTTCTAAAAACTTTCTTAATAAACCAGTATTTAATTGTTAGTAAAATATACATATAGAAGTAAGCTTCTATTATGTCTTTATTTTTAATATCATTCAAAACACTACACAATTTCTTCCTAAAATAGAAGAAACCATATATAAATAGAATATAATAAACAGACCAAGTAATGAGTAAACACTTCATCCTTGAATCTTACAAGTACTAAAAGCAATAATCCAGGGGCAGAAGAATAGTCTCTGCTTCAGGTTTCCAGCACATTAACGAATGTTTGGCTGACAGAATAATTTTAATCTACAAACTTTCTAACATTCATCATAAAAAGTAGTCTGAAAAATAAAGATGTTAAAAATAAACGTTACTCACTTCCAGCCCACAACTCTGCCCAGGGAAGAGCCAGTGCTCCAGACCCTCCCACACACATACCCAGAGACAGTTTGACTCCCTGGAGGTCCATCACAAACAGGCTCACAGATGATCCCACCTTCCCCAGATTCAATACTTGGCCTAATACAGGGTCCAAGTTAAGCAGGACCTATCCACCTTGCCAAAGACACATAATCCTTCTAGTCCACAAATGCACAAGGGGGCAGATCAGGTGGTCCAGCACCCTATCCCCCACTCCAACAGCCAGGGACAGCTTGACTCCTAGGAGGCCCTTCACAACCAGGCTCACAGGCTCAATGGAAGGACAAGCTCCAGTTAGACACAACAAGGCCAGCCAACACCTGAAATAACCAGATGTTGGGAGATAAGCATAAGAACAGAAGTAACAGAAACCAATGCCACTTGGCATGAACAGAACCCAGTTCTCCTACCACAGCAAGCCATGGATACCCTAACACATCTAGAATGCAAGATTCTGACCCAAAATCCCATCTCATGAAGATGATAGAGGACCTTAATGAGGACATAAATAACTCCCTTAAAGAAATATGGGAGAACACAATAAACAGGTAGAATCCCTTAAAGAAGAAACTCATGAATTCCTTAAAAAAAAAACGCAGGAAAACACAATCAAACAGATGAAGGAGTTTAACAAAAACACCCAGAATCTGAAAATGGAAATAGAAAAAATAAAGAAATCACAAAGGGACGCAACCCTGGATATGGAAAATCTAGAAAAGATATCAGGAGTTATAAATAAAACATCACCAATAGAATAGAAGAGATAGAAGAGAGAATCTCAGGCATAGAACATACCATAGAAGATATTGACACAACATTCAAAGAAAATACAAAGTGCAAAAATCTCCTCATCCAAAATATACAAGAAATTAATGACACAATAGAATGAACAAACCTAAGAATGATAGGACTAGAAAAAAAATGAAGATTTCCTATTCAAAGGGCAAGAAAACATCTTCAACAAATCATATAATAAAACTCCCCCAACCTAAAGAAAGAGATGGCCATAATTTTACAAGAAGACTACAAAATATTACATAGATTGGACCAGAAAAGAAATTCTTCCCATAAGATGATAATCAAAACACTATATACAGAAGAAAGAAAGAATATTAAAAGAAGTAAGGAAAAACATCCAAGTAACATATAAAGGCAGATCTATCAGAATTATACCAGGTTTCTCAACAGAGACTCTAAAAGAACATTCTAGACAGATGTCATGCAAACCCTAAGATAACACAACTGCCCTCCCTGGCAATTACACTCAGCAAAACTTCCATTCATCAATGAGGGAGAAACCAAGATATTCCACGACAAAATGAAATTTGAACAATATCACTTTACTAGTCCAGCCCTACAGAGGAATAGAGAAGAAAAACTCAAACACAAGGAGAAAAACTACACCCAAGGAAAACCAAGAAATTAATCTTCTCATAATAAACTCCAAAGAAGAGAACCACAAAAACATAATTCCACCTCTAACAACAAAAATAACAGGAAGTAAAAATCATTGATCCTTAATATTTCTCAACATCAATGGACTCAATTCCCCAATAAAAAAACATAGGCTAACAGACTGGATGTGTAAACATTTTTGCTGCAAACAGGAAACACACCTCAGTGACAAAGGTAGACACTACCTCAGACTAAAACACTAGAAAATTCCTTTTTCAAGCAAATTGTTCCAAGAATAAAGCTAGAGTAGCCATTCTAATATCTAATAAAATAGGCTTTCAACAAAATGCTATCAAGAGAGATGGGGAAGGACACACTTCATGCTCAAAAATAAAAGTTCACCAAGATGTACTATCAGTTCTGGTCAACTACACCTCCAATGCAAGGCTACTTACATTTGTAAAAGAAATGTTACTAAAGCTCAAAACACCCACTGAACTTCACAAAATAATAGTGTAATAGAACTTCAAGTTTCTAAAAAAGGAAAAGGAAGAAAACCTTAGAAGATGGAAAGATCTCCCATGTTCTTGAATTGGAATTATTAACATAAGAAAATGTTGTGGGAATTATAAAAATGAATCCACCCTGCAAAAGCAAACTCTATTTCCTGCTGGGTCACGTTTTTGGAGCCAGTACCTTTCAGCCTAAATACTAAGGTCCAGCGGGTTTTTGTTATTTCCTCCCAGCAAGCTACATCTCGCTCACATGCAACTATTTACACACCCCCACAATCATTCATCTAAATAGAACCTGTTATCCGGTAAGTAAAGCATGACTCTTAAGGCTTTAATATACAATCAGATTTATATAATAATAAAATTACAATTTACAAGATGCCAATTCAATAATTTTAGAACCAGTTAATAAAGACAGTATTCTATTCCAATTAATCTATTTTGTAAAAACCTGCTTGGTTGTATAATTTTGTGGGGTCTGGACCATCCTCAGCATCTGCATCCATGATGACTTCTTCGCCCCCAGCTCTGACCCTTTCCTCCTCCTGCTCCTGACTTTTTTTTCTCCTCCAACTCTAGCTCCACCTCTCTATTCCTGTCCAATCACAGGCCTATCATTGCCCTAATGTGATACTGCCCTACAGCAAAAAAACTCAATTCTTCAACTCAATTCTTCACAGAGATCAAAAGGGCAATTCTCAATTTAATTTGGAGTAACAAAAATCCCAGAATAATGAAAACAATTCTAAACAAGAACTTCTGGGGAAATCACCATCCCTGACTTCAAGCTATACTAAGAGCAATAATGATAAAAACCTCATGGTATTGGCTCAAGACAGACAGGTAGATTAATAGAACAGAATTGAAGAGCATAAATAAATCCACACATCTATCGACAATTCATCTTTGGCAAAGAAGGCAAAACCATACAATGAATAGATTTTCAACAAATGGTGCTGGTCTAACTGGCATTCTGCCTATAGAAAAGAATGAAAATTGATCCTACTTGTATCTCCTTGTGCAAATCTCAAATCCAAGTGGAACAAGGGCCTCCACATAAAACCAGATGTGCTTAATCTAATAAAAGAGAAAGTAACAAATAGCCTCAAACAAGTCTGTACAGGGGAAATTTTCTTGAACAAATAACCAATAACTCAGGCTCTAAAATCAACAATTGATAAATAGGATCTCATGAAACTGAAAAGCTTTTGTAAGGAAAAGGACACTGTCAGGACAAAACAGCAACCTACTGATTGGGAAAAGATCTTAACGAACCCTACATCTGATACAAGGCTAATATATAAAATATACAAAAAAATAAAAAATAAAACCTCAAGAAGTTAAACTCCAGAAAATCAAATAACCCTATTAAAAGCTGGGCTACAGAGCTAAACAAAAATTTCTTAACTGAGGAATATCGAATGGTAGAGAAGCACTTAAAGACGTGTTCAACGTCCTTAGTCATCAGGAAAATGCAAATCAAAACAACTCTGAGATTCTGCCTCACACCAATCAGAATGGCTAAGATAAAAAAACTCAGGCAATAGCAGATATTTATAAGGATGAGGACCTCAAGAAACAGGAATACTCCTCCATTGCCAGTGTGATTGCCTGCTAGTAAACCACTCTGGAAATCAGTCTAGCAGGAGAGAAGTCCAGAGGGCCAGGAGAATGAATAGAAATAAGTAGCAGTGGGGCATGGGGAACAGGGGAAACAACTAGAAAGTCCCCAATGCTAGGGATGTAAGAGCCTCCTAGGACCCAATGTGGATGATATTAGTTGAAATACCCAACAGTTGGGAAATAGAACCTGTAGAGACCATCTCCAGTAGATAAACATGGCCCCCAGTGGATGCATGGGGCCACTCATTGATCTCAAAAGCACCAACCAAGGAGTACACATAGGCAGGCCCATGTCTCTTGTTTCATAAGCAGCAGATAATTGCCTCATCTGGCATCAGTGGTAGAGAAGGTGCTTACTCCTGTGGAGGCTTATTACCCTAGCCAAGGGAGATGCTGGAGGGGTGAGACAGGAGTGAGTGAGTGTGTAGGGAAGCATCATCTTAGAGGCAAAGGGGAAGGGAAAGGCAGTTTGTAGGGATGGGAGAATGGGAAGGGAGACTGTTGCGGGAATATTTAAAAAAAATAAATCCACCCTGCAAAATTTCCCGCCTGGCTACATTCTGAGCTGGTGCAGTCCCAGTTATCACCATTTGTTGCAGGAATTATTAAATCCACCTGGTAAACTCCATTTCCCACAGGGGCCACGTTCTTGAGCAGATGCAGTCCGGACATCATCATGTCCAGTGGGCTCTGGTGTTTTCTCCCAGCTACTTACAATATCTCGCTTACATGCAACTCTTTACACACCCCCACAGTCATTCATCTAGACAGTGCCTAGGACCCGATAAGTAAAGCATGACTCTTAAGGACTTAATATCCAAACAGATTTATATAATAATAAAATCACAATTTACAAGATGCCAATACAATAATTTCAGAACCAAATAATAAAGACAATATTCTAACCCAATTAATCTATTTTGTAAAAACCTTTGCTTGGTTGTATAACCATGTGGGGTCTGACTCGTCCTCATTGTCTGCCTCCATAATAACGACCTCTCTCCTTCCGCTCCTGACCTTTCTCTTCCTCTAACTCTAGCTCCACCTGTCTTTTCCTGTCCAATCACAGGCCTGTCACTGCCCTAATGTTATTTGACAGAGAAAATGCTGCAGCAGGGGACAGCATTTGAAATGTAAATAAATAAAATAATTTTTTTTCTTTTTTTTTTATTTCTTTATTTATATGCGAATTTCTCCATTCCCAGTTTCCCCTCCAA